>NC_079192.1:399127831-399192831 GCF_029499605.1 Hyla sarda | reverse complement strand
CCCCATGACTGTGCCAGCGGTATGCACCCTTCCCCCATGACAGTGTGCCAGCGGTATGCACCCTTCCCCCATGACTGTGCCAGCGGTATGCACCCTTCCCCCATGACAGTGTGCCAGCGGTATGCACCCTTCCCCCATGACAGTGTGCCAGCGGTATGCACCCTTCCCCCATGACAGTGTGCCAGCGGTATGCACCCTTCCCCCATGACCGGAACAGATTTAACAATGTATTAAAAAAATATATATAATGCTGTGGTCCTACGCCCTTCCCTCTGTTCCTTACTTCTTCTAACCTACAGAATGTGTGTTAGTAACATGTGGGGGCAGATGCCAGTGCCTACCATTATATCACTGCCAGCAGTTTTCTCGAGGGACATTATTATCCTGTGTCAGTGCCCAGTTTATTGGGCTTCCATTACTCCCTGCAAAATCACTTCGAAGACGTTTTTCCATGTTTTGTCCTTCTGTTATTTATAATCTATGTACTTTTTGTTTTGCAGGAAAAATGGAAATTACTACCTGCTTTTCTAAAGGTAATTTTTTTTTTTTTAAATTTATCTCCAAGCCACTAATAAATATATAAATAAATGTTATATATGTTTTTCTTTTCTTTTGTGTACAATATATGGTGTCTCACAATCCTTTCTGATTTGATGTAAGATCTGTGCTTGAAGTGCCCCTTCACCTGCTGCTCCACCTCCTCTCTCGCAGCATGCAGTAAAGCACAGAGCTGGGACTTGTTGGTGTAACTTTGCACAAAACACCTGTTGGCCTTTCTTGTCAGTCTATATGGCAGTGTTACCCAACCAGGGTGCCTCCAGATGTTGCAAAACTACAACTCTTAGCATGCCCGGACAGCCTTTGGCTGTCCGGGCATGCTGGGAGTTGTAGTTTTGCAGCAGCTGTAGGCACCCTGGTTGGGAAACACTGCTTTACTGTAACTCGATTTTATCAATCTGCTGTTTTTATGTTTTCCAGGTGAAGGGTCTGGTCAAGCAGCACATAGATTCATTCAACTACTTCGTCAATGTGGAGGTAGGTTGTCCCCTCATGCTGAATGGTGCTGTACTAGAGATTACGGCGTCTGGCTTGTCAAGTAGAGTTTATACTGCAAAATGCACCAACGGAGTAGAAGTGAGAAAGTCTAGGTAGTACCGCAACTAGAGATGAGCGAACTTACAGTAAATTAGATTCGTCACGAACTTCTCGGCTCGGCAGTTGATACTTATCCTGCATAAATTAGTTCAGCTTTCAGGTGCTCCGGTGGGCTGGAAAAGGTGGATACATTCCTAGGAAAGAGTCTCCTAGGACTCTATCCACCTTTTCCAGCCCACCGGAGCACCTGAAAGCTGAACTAATTTACGCAGGATAAGTCATCAACTGCCGAGCCGAGAAGTTCGTGACGAGTAGAATTTACTGTGAGTTCGCTCATCTCTAACCACAACCTTTGTGTGTGTGTGTGTGTATATATGTGTGTATATATATATATATATATATATATATATATATATATATATATATATATATATATATATATATCTCTATCCCCACTACGGTTTATATTAGTAATTATGAGTCCACTACAGTAGTACTATTATTTCTTAAGACTATAATTTTTTTTATACTTGTTTAAATGTTTTGTAATGACTTCTATTTTACTCATCAGATTAAAAAAATAATGAAAGCCAATGAGAAGGTGACGAGTGATGCCGATCCCATGTGGTATTTAAAGTAAGTCCATGCTTGTGTCACAAGTGGTTTTGCAAATGGCTTTGGGTTAAAGGGGTACTCCGCTGCTCAGCGTTTGGAACAAACAGTTTCGAACGCTGGAGCCGGCGCCTCGTGACGTCATAGCCCCGCCCCCTCATGATGTCGCACCCTTCCCCCTCAAAGCAAGTCTATGGGAGGGGGTGTAAACTAGGGGATCGGGTACATATACACTTCCACTTGGAATTGATTCATAGGATTTTGGCACAGTAGAGTATAGTTCACTTCTGGCACTTTATTTACTGTGTGGTATTATTTTTTTTGTAGAATATACTGTACAGGGTTAAACATGGATTTAAAGGGTACTCCGGCGCTTAGACATCTTATCCCCTATCCAAAGGATAGGGGATAAGATGCCTGATCGCGAGGGTCCCGCCGCTGGGGACCCCGTGTGATCTTGCACGCAGCACCCCGTTTATAATCAGTCCCCGGAGCATGTTCGCTCAGAGTCTGATTACCGACGACCACAGGGCCGGAGCATTGTGACGTCCCGCCCCCGTGTGACGTCACGCTTCACCACGCTCTATGCAAGCCTATGGGAGAGGGCGTGACAGCTATCACGCCCCCTCCCATAGGCTTGCATTGAGGGGCAGAGCGTGACGTCACACGGCGTGCAAGATCACGGGGGTCCCCAGCGGTGGGACCCCCGCGATCAGGCATCTTATCCCCTATCCTTTGGATAAGGGATAAGATGTCTAAGCGCCGGAGAACCCCTTTAAGAAAAATAAATGGACACTGTCACTACTTTTACTAAGTTTTACTGCCACCTGCTGACAAACACATGAATTAGAGGCTAATGTAATGCGTTAAGAATTTTTTTCTCGACCATGGCTTGATAAGTTCTTTTTAGCACTCCAGGGATCATGGTGACGCTGGCTACATTTGGAAGTAGTGGTACAGCTTGAATGAGAGAGTGATCACACTGCAGGTGTTTGGGATGTATTTTTAGCCCTTATCAGGAAAAATGAGCTCTAGCAGATAGCAGTCTGGAAAATGTAGATTTCATAGCAACATTAAAGGGGTATTCCAGGAATAAAAAAAACAGGCCTTTTTTTTTTTTTTTTTTTTAAATAAATTACTAATAAATAAATACAAAATTTTTAAATAAATCATAAATCACATTGTGCACCTCTGTATTTTTTCCTAAATTACCTTAATTTTAAATTCAGCACCTAAATATCTGAACGGGGAAGGCATTGTCTCCAATTGTAAAATTATACGCGACAGGGAGAACGGCGCCCCGTTCAGGCATTTAGGTGCCACGTTTAAGATTAAGGTCAATGGGGAGGCCCTTTATTGTTGCTATTAACTCTACATTTTCCAAATGGCTCTCTGCAAGCGTTAGCTTTTTATGATACGGCAGGGAGAACGGCGCCCCGTTTAGGCATTTTTTGGCGCTAAGCGCTGGCATTTAGTGCTTCGCAATAATTTTTCATAAAATTTACATTACAATTGGAGGTTCGCTTTAACAAAATTAACAAAGGAAAACAAATGCAGGGCTGAGTTGTATATAATATTTAAAAAAATGTTTTCAGTGTAAACCTGAACCTTCACTTTTAAATGTAAAAGCTATTGCAGTGAGTTAAAGGGGTACTCCGGTGGAAAATGTATTTATTTATTTAATTTTTTTTTTTTAAACCAACTGGTGCCAGAAAGTTAAACAGATTTGTAAATTACTTCTATTGAAAAAAATCCTTTAATCCTTCCAGTACTTTTTTGGGGCTGTATACTACAGAGGAAATGCTTTAATTTTTGGATTACTCTTCTGTCACGACCACAGTGCTCTCTGCTGACCTCTGCTGTCCATTTTAGGAACTGTCCAGAGTAGCATATGTTTGCTATGGGTATTTTCTCCTGCTCTGGACAGTTCCTAAAATGGACAGCAGAGGTCAGCAGAGAGCACTGTTGTCATGACAGAAGAGAAATCCAAAAATTAAAGCATTTCCTCTTTAGTATACAACCCCTAAAAAGTACTGGAAGGATTAAGATTTTATAATAGAAGTAATTTACAAATCTGTTTAACTTTCTGGCACCAGTTGGTTTAAAAAAAAAAAAAAAAAAAATTTTTTCCACGTGAATACCCCTTTAAAAAGTAACTTTAGATTAAACCCTCGGGATTAAATTGTATCCCTTTCGTTTTTTTTTTTTTTTCAGGTACCTCAATATATATGTGGGTGTTCCAGATGTGGAAGAGAGCTTCAATGTGACCAGACCAGTATCGCCGCATGAGGTATATACATGAGCTTTTTGCAATGAACACATGTTGTCTGGGTTATGGTGTTCACATACAGACTGTGATAGGGTCTGACATGGGCTAGGAGAACATATTTGGATATTTTAACTGTATATTTTATTTTATTAATTTAATTTAATTTATTTTATTTAAAATGAATTTTTTTGCTATTTCAGTGTCGTCTCAGAGATATGACCTACTCGGCACCAATTACAGTTGATATTGAGTACACAAGGGGCAGCCAAAGGATTATCCGAAACGCCTTACCTATCGGCAGGTAATAGGATAACGTACTGTGTGATCTTGAGGTCCAGTCTGTTGCGGACTTTGTTCCAGAACAGTCTGTAATCCTTACATTTAGCATCATTGTTTCCCCCCTACGGGTAGCACACTGCTCTGCAGCTATACACACTTCTATACCATAAATCACTTTTCAGTAGCTTTTCCCAGTAGTTTTAAAGGGGTTATCCAGGAAAAAACTTTTTTTTTTTTTTTTTATATATATCAACTGGCTCCAGAAAGTTAAACAGATTTGTAAATTACTTCTATTAAAAAATCTTAATCCTTTCAGTACTTATGAGCTTCTGAAGTTAAGCTTGTTCTTTTCTGTCTAAGTTCTCTCTGATGATACGTGTCTCGGGAACCGCCGAGTTTAGAAGAGGTTTGCTATGGGGATTTGCTTCTAAACTGGGCGGTTCCTGAGACACGTGTCATCAGAGAACACTTAGACAGAAAAGAACAACCTTAACTTCAGAAGCTCATAAGTACTGAAAGGATTAAGATTTTTTTAATAGAAGTCATTTACAAATCTGTTTAACTTTCTGGAGCCAGTTGATATCTATATAAAAAAAAAGTTTTTTATTGGATAACCCCTTTTTAATGACCTTTTCTTTTTTTACAGAATGCCGATCATGCTGCGGAGTTCCAACTGTGTTCTCATGGGCAAGACTCCAGCGGAATTTGCCAAACTGAATGAATGTCCACTGGATCCAGGTGTGAATGAGAAGTGCATTACATACAGCAAGGTTTATACAACAGTATTTCCCAACCAGCGTGCCTCCAGCTGTTGCAAAACTACAACTCTCAGCATGCCCAGACAGCCTTCGGCTGTCTGGGCATACTGAGAGTTGTAGTTTTGCAACAGCTGGAGGCACGCTGGTTGGAAAACACTTATATAACATGTTACGTATTAGTCTTTCCTATAAAAAAAACAATTTTAATTAGAAATCTATCCAGATTTAGAGTTTCCAGGAATAAAACAGACTCATACTTGCCGAAACAGTCTCCTCGAAAACGATGAAACGGTCATCTGCAGACATTTGTTTCAGACTTCTAGCCCTTCGGCAGTACAGAGAGTGAACACCTGCTTACACATAAGCATTTCATAATTGACGTTTCAATTCTTAATGGGATTTTGCTGCACAGTTCACACTGCCTAATTTCCGACACGGAAATTCGGCAATCCCAATTCCGCCAAAAGAAAAAACATGTTCATTCATAGGAACATAGAACATGTCGGCAGATAAGAACCATTTGGCCCATCTAGTCTGCCCAATAATCTGAATACTATGAATAGTCCCTGGCCCTATCTTATATGGAGGATATCCTTATACCTATCTCTATCTTATATGAAGGATAGCCTTATACCTATCCCTATCTTATATGAAGGATAGCCTTATGCCTATCTCTATCTTATATGAAGGATAGCCTTATACCTATTTCTATCTTATATGAAGGATAGCCTTATGCCTATCTCTATCTTATATGAAGGATAACATTATGTCTATCCCTATCTTATATGAAGGATAACCTTATACCTATCTCTATCTTATATGAAGGATAACCTTATACCTATCTCTATCTTATATGAAGGATAGCCTTATACCTATCTCTATCTTATATGAAGGATAGCCTTATACCTATCCCTATATTATATGAAGGATAGCCTTATACCTATTTCTATCTTATATGAAGGATAGCCTTATACCTATCTCTATCTTATATGAAGGATAACCTTATACCTATCCCTATCTTATATGAAGGATAACCTTATACCTATCTCTATCTTATATGAAGGATAACCTTATACCTATCTCTATCTTATATGAAGGATAACCTTATACCTATCTCTATTTTATATGAAGGATAGCCTTATACCTATCTCTATCTTATATGAAGGATAGTCTTATACCTATCCCTATCTTATATGAAGAATAGCCTTATTACCATCGAGACCTTCTATAATATCACTAATGAAGACATTAAACAAAATTGGTCCCAGTACAGATCCCTGAGGTCCCCACTGGTGACAAGACCTTGCTCTGAATATTCTCCATTGACTACAACCCTCTGTTGTCTGTCACTCAGCCACTGCCTAATCCACTCAACAATATGGGAGTCCAAGCACAATTACTGTAGTTTATTTAGAAGTCTTTTTAGGGAATTCCACAGCAGAATCCCTTTTGTTTTAATGGGACTTATTATTATTATTATTTTTTTTATTTCCCCCCCCCCCCACACATGAATGGCACACAAAATAAGCGCTGATTCCGCAAGTGTGCAAACATAATTCTGCTTGGAATAAATGTATTAATGGCCCTAATCAGAAACAATACGCCTTTCCCAACTCTGGGTACGTTTACACTTAAAGGGGTTGTCCACCATAAGGGGATTTTAGAACGTACCTGCTAGACAGTAATGGAAATGCTTGGGAAGGATCTGCGCTTGTCTTGGAGCTAAATGGATATGTTGCGAGATTACCATAGCACTATAACTATTTTGTTGTGAACTCTGTATTTCCTGTTGGAGTTTGTCCTCTCAAACTACAAATCCCATAGTTCCTTGTTTGCAAGTGTGACGCCACTTTTCTCCCTCCCACCCATCAGCCACCCCACCCATTGAAACACAAATGAGCTGCATTCCATTCAAAAGACCAGCTTTTTCTAACCAGCTGTTTTAGAAAATACAATTAGTTGCAGAATGATATCTCTCCCACCCAGCAGTCGCTTCACCCATTGAAGCAGGACACTCTCCCTTTGCATACCTGACTAGTGATGTCATGTCTCGGCTGCACTCTTACCTGAGTAATTTTGTATGCTTTTAACTATAAATATTGGTGCGAAAATCATCAGAAGAATTGTGAGACCACCTTCACACACAAGTAAAGACACAATCTTTACAGCCCTTGTAGCATAGTCAGATAAAAAAAAAATCCTGGAATACCCCTTTAATAACTCGCAGAGGATTTTCACCACCATTCATTTCAATGGGTCCGCTGGCAATCCGCAAAGCTGCTGCTATCGCGGATTTTCCGTATACCCATGGTGAATATTGTAAATAGTAACAAAAGATTATCATTGCGTGAACGTGCCCTAAAAGTGTGAAAAAAATTTGATTTTAATTTAATAATTTTCCTGTTTTTTTTTTTCCACAGGAGGTTACTTTATTGTTAAAGGAGTAGAAAAAGTAATCTTGATTCAGGAACAGCTCTCCAAGAACAGGATTATCGTGGAGGCTGACAGGAAGGGGGCCGTGGGGGCCTCGGTTACAAGGTACGGTTCAGGAAATTGTATGTAAACGACATGACTAGTTTTCCTTCATAAAAAATACCTAAAGGCCCTTTTACGTCTACAGATAACTGTCCAATACGGACGACAGAAAACTGTGTACGAGGTGATGGGCACTTGTTGACACCGTTTAGACAGCCTTACTATTGGGGGAGAACTTCACTTTATTTTTGTCGCCAGTTATTAGATACACAAAATCAATATGTCCAAGCAAACGCCATTGTCTACATCAGTGTTTCCCAACTAGGGTGATTAAACTAAACAGACTACCCTGGGGTAGTAAGAGGCCGTATAACCAACCAACTAAATAACTAACCCCCAAGGCCTAAGCCCGGGGTATGAAAGCCCTATTGCTTACCCCTAAAATATATAATTTATTTCATAATATTAATACAGATCCCAACAAAAAAGGGAGCTATCTCCACTTAATAACGAGGTAGCCCTGCAGTGGCTACCTATTGTAAGGATCACACTGGTATCACTTAAAATACAACACTATTGCCGCCTCTACATGTTTCGCCGCCTCCGCGGCTTTCTCAAGAGGCAACGGTGGTATATGACATTTGGCAGCTTTCATTGCCACCATTGCCTCTTGAGAAAGCTGCATAGGCGGCGAAACGCGTAGAGGTGGCAATAGTATTGTATTTTAAGTGATACCAGTGTGATCCTCACAATAGGTAGCCACTGCAGGGCTACCTAGTTATTAAGTGGAGATTGCTCCCTTAAAATGAGTCGAATTGATACTAGGGTCACTTGGTTATCAGTTTTAACCTATCTTTTTTGTTGGGATCTGTATTTTAATATTATGAAGTAAAAGATATATTTTAGGGGTAAGCAATAGGGGTTTCATACCCCGGGCTTAGGCCTTGAGGTTTAGTTATTTAGTTTCCCAACCAGCCTTCGGCTGTCCGGCCATGCTGGGAGTTGTAGTTTTGCAACAGCTGGGGGCAACCTGGTTGGGAAACACTGGTCTACATGCTCCTCCTGCTGTACAGACCACCCAGCATCCCGCTTTACAGGGCCTTTCTGTTCTGCACATTGTCACTGCTTGTACTAATTGTGGTGGTTCTCAACCCGGGGTACAAGTACCCCCAGGGGTACTTCGCAGTTCTCCTGGGGGTACTTGGAAAAAAAAAAAGTAATGGCAGCCACAGCCACTGGTCTGGACCACTTTGAAAGAAATGGTGGGCTGACATCACTGCACTGAGGAGCGGAGCAGGAGGACAGCAAAGAAGAAGCACGGGCACTGGGCTGCTGTGGGCAGTAACTACCATCAGCTTTGTTGCTCCACTGCCCCTGTAGACCGAGGACCTAATACTATGAGCCATAACAATAGGTCACCAGACCAGAGGAGCAGTGGAGCAACAAAGCGGGACAGTATGGGGGCAGTTTGGGGGCCTACAGCTAAATTTGTGGGCACAGAGGGGACCTAACAACTTTATGGGGGACGCAAAGCGGATACTATTGCCATGTGTGACAATAAACATGGGGAGTTTGTAAATAGGTGGGTATTGTACTGCAGAAAGGAGTCTAAAATGTTCATTGGCTGGTTCTGTGGAGAAGTCTTGTATGGGAGAAATCTTAAAGGGGTATTCCAGGAAAAAAAACTTTTTTTTTTATATATCAACTGGCTCCAGAAAGTTAAACAGTTTTGTAAATTAGGCAAAAAACAGAGATATCAATGTCCGGCACTGCTGCTGACCACCAAAAGGACCTGGATCTAGGGTGAATAGGAGTAGTCCCCGAAGCTAAGGTAGTGCTCTGACTTGTAAGACAAGTCAAATACAGTGTGCAAGGAGAAGGTGAAAATTCATCATGGCCAGAAGAAGCTCGACTACCGAGTGAAACAGATTCTGTCGCCTGACAGTGAATACCCCCCTCCATGTGATCCTCTCTCCCCTTTCGCACAAAGTTTTGTATGTGAGTATTTAATAAAGAAGCAACCCTGAAAAAAGAAGCCTTGGTGAGTCTGCCGACTTTTTTCACCTTCTCCTTGCACATTAGTTTTGTAAATTACTTCTATAAAAAAAATCTTAATCCTTTCAGTACTTATGAGCTGCTGAAGTTGAGTTGCTCTTTTCTGTCTAAATGCTCTCTGATGACAAGTGTCTTGAAAGCTGTCGAGAGTAGAAGCAAATTCCCATAGCAAACCTATTCTCCTCTGTGCAGTTCCTGAAACAAGCAGAGATGTCAGCAGAGAGCACTGTTTCCGGACAGATAAGAACAACTCAACTTCAGCAGCTGATAATTATTGTTGGAAGGTTTAAGATTTTTTAATTGAAGTATTTTACAAATCTGTTTAACTTTCTGGAGCCGTTGATCTAAAAAAAATTTTTCCCCCTAGAATACCCCTTTAATGGCGGTCTAGGCCAGATAGTGAAGGAAAGAAAAGTAAACAACTCAAGTTAGAGAAGACGTCACCTGTAAATCGCTGGACTGGGGAGATAGGGAGAGGAACAGGGGGCCTGTTATAGAAGAAAAGTAGTAAATAGTAAAGCATATACATTATACTATAATCATTACAAAATGTCTCTAATATGGGGGTTGGGCTGTCAAGGGTAGAGATGAGCGAACTTACAGTAAATTCGATTCGTCACAAACTTCTCGACTGGGCAGTTGATGACTTATCCTGCATAGATTAGTTCAGGAAAGAGTCTCCTAGGACTGTATCCACCTTTTCCAGGATAAGCCATCAACTGCCGAGCCGAGAAGTTCGTGACGAATCAAATTTACTGTAAGTTCGCTCATCTCTAGTCAAGGGGGCAAAAAAGGTTGAGAACCACTGTACTATTGCCCAAGGGCAGTGGTTACTGGGCATGCATGGGAACGCCCCAAGGATGATGGAGGTACACACACACTGTAAATTGGGATAGTGAAATTCCTAAAACAAACCACATGACCTATGTAAGGGAGACTAAGGCAGCCCCTGATATCAGATGACCACACTGAACACAATGGGGAAGATTTATCAAAACCGGTGTAGAGGAAGAGCGGTGCAGTTGTCCATAGCAACCGATTAGATCACTTCTTTTATTATTCAGAGGCCTTTTTAACCCGATAACGACCATGGACGAGTATAGACGTCCAGGTTGGCGGCTGTTCCCGCACCTGGACGTCTATACTCGTCCATAGTTCTCGTGGGTGCTGCCCAGTGCACCCACGAGATCGCGGCAGGGAATCGGGAACACAGCCAGGACCCTGCTGCACTGCCAGGACCGAAGTAAACTTCGGTCCCGGCAGTTTTAACCCTTACAGCCGCGGTCGGAAATGACCGCGGGCTGTAACTGTTATGACAGAGGGAGGGAGCTCCCTCTGTCTCCTCTGCAGCACCCCGCAGCGCGATCACGGGGTGCTGTGTGTGGCCGCACTGCCGGGAGTGAAGATCACTTCACTCCTGACAGTTTAACCCCTACAGCCGCGGTCAGAAGTGACCGCGCGCTGTAAGGAGTTCTGACAGAGGGAGGGGGCTCCCTCTGTCTCTCCTGCAGCACCCCGCATCGCGATCGCGGGGTGCTGCTGCATACCTGGGCTGCCGGGGGTCCTAAAAGACCCCCAGGTCTGCCCTGGGTATTGCCTGAGAGACATGTCCTAATATGCATATAACTGCAATGCTTTGGAATACTAAGTATTCCAAAGCATTAAAAAGTGTAAAAATAAATAAAAATTTAATAAAAGTGTAAAAAAAAAATAAAAAAAAATAAAAAAAATACATTTATTAAATGAATCTAATAAAAAAAAATGCATAATGTGTAGGATCGCATTGGCGGACATTCGCAGCATGTAATATGCTGCGGATGTCCACCATGTGATCCTACACATTATGCAGCAGTCACGGTAATGAGCTCGCTGCTGCGGCTGGGTAGCTTTGTGTGTCCACTCATAGCGGCGGATTTCCCGCCAGCAGTCATGAGCGGACACACTGAGCTACCCAGCCGCAGCAGTGATGGATATATTCGCCATGAGCGGGTGCTTATTCCCACAACATGGCGGATATATCAATCAGGAGCCTTAACTGTCACAGACAGACGCGTTATACTGCCAGCCGACCAAGGACCAATCAGAGTGGTCCCTGGTGCAGCCAATAACTTGTAGGGGTGCGGTATATAAATGGGGTCACTTGTGGGGGTGGGGGTACTGTTCTGCCCTGAAAGCCAAATGGCGCTCCTCTGCTTCTGAGTCCTACCACGCGGCCAAGGAACCATATATGGCCAAAGCGGGGGTATTTCCAAACATGGGACAAGCAGCTAAATAAAATATAGGGTGCATTTCTTTCAATATCAGAAGTGATGTACAAAAAATATGCCCCCCAAATGATGCATTTGTGAAAAATTGCAAATTTCGAATTTTTAACACTGACTTTGTAATAATTCATGCCAAAAAACTATGGTGTTAAAATACTCACTGTACCCCCTAGCGAATACCTTAAGGGGTCTAGTTTTTAAAATGGGGTCATTTGGGGGGGGGGGTGTTCCTATGTTCTACTACCTTTTAATTTCTGCAAACCTTGCATAGCACATAAAAAAAGATGTACTTTTCAAATTTTCAAAATTTCAAGTTAAATTGTTAGGCTTCTAACTAATTTAAAATGTTAATTAAAAACTAAAAAATGACGTCAAAATAAAGTAGACATCTGAAAGTATAAGTTTCATAAACTATTTGGTCAGTAAGTATAAATATATGCCACCTATTAGTGTTAAAATAGCAAAAAATCTTAATTTTTTGTAAAAATGTCATGATTTTTTGCATTGTAAATAAAAACTACAAATGATATAGGCTTACTTTTACTATGTAAAAGAGGAGAAAAAAAGAAATTCACTGCAATTAGTAGCACACCCAAAAAATTCATATTCAAAGAATTTTTATTATGCTCAAAAAATACCGTATTTATCGGCGTATAACACGCACTTTTTAGGCTAAAATTTTTAGCCTAAAATCTATGTGCGTGTTATACGCCGATACCGCCCCAGGAAAGTCAGGGGGAGAGAGGCCGTCGCTGCCCGCTTCTCTCCCCCTGCCTTCCCTGGGGTCTAGAGCCCTACTGCCGGCCCTTCTCACCCCCTGGCTATCGGCGCCGCTGCCCGTTCTGTCCCCCTGACTATCGGTACCGGCGCCGATAGCCAGGGGGAGAGAAGGGGCAGCGGCACCCATTGCCGGCGCCGCTGCCCCGTTGCCTCCCCCCATCCCCGGTGGCATAATTACCTGGTCGGGTCCGCGCTGCTGCAGGCCTCCGGCGTGCGTCCCCGGCGTCGTTGCTATGCGCTGAACGGCGCGGCGCATGACGTCAGTGCGCCGTGCATAGCAACGACGCAGGGGACGCACGCCGGAGGCCTGCAGCAGCGCGGACCCGACTCAGGTAATTATGCCACCGGGGATGGGGGGAGGCAACGGGGCAGCGGCACCGGCAATGGGTGCCGCTGCCCCTTCTCTCCCCCTGGCTGTCGGCGCCGCTTCTCTCCCCCTGGCTATCGGCGCCGGCACCGATAGTCAGGGGGACAGAACGGGCAGCGGCGCCGATAGCCAGGGGGTGAGAAGGGCCGACAGCAGCGCTCTAGACCCCAGGGAAGGCAGGGGGAGAGAAGCGGGCAGCGACGGCCTCTCTCCCCCTGCCTATCCTGGGGGTATATCGGGGTATACACGCGCACACACGCACCCTCATTTTACCATGGATATTTGGGTAAAAAAAGTTTTTTACCCAAATATCCTTGGTAAAATGAGGGTGCGTGTTATAGGCCGGTGCGTGGTATACCCCGATAAATACGGTATTAAACAGCAGAACAATATGTTGCACACACATTACTCAGTACAAAAGGGGTTTAAAAACATCTAAAAAACTGACTCAAAAGAGCCAGTGCACAACCTAGGAGAGGGGCCATGAACCCCCTCTCCTAAAGACACCCGTCCTCAATACACAATACAATGTAAAATAGCCTCCACAGTACTGGAGCCTGCCAGCCTACTTGCTCAATAAATGATGAAGAATGCACAATAAAAGTATAGTTTGTGTTCATTAAGAACACTGTAATCTTGATACTTGAGAAATATGGACATGAAGCAAGCGTCCCAGACTGGAGTGAGGCAGTGTTGAATCCACAATGCGAAAACAGAGGACGGGGTCACAAGCTACTTTTACTATGTACATGAAGGACAACTTGTGACAAAAAAACCAATGTCAGAATTATCGTGATTGGCAAAACGTTACCAGAGTTATTCTCTAATAAAGACAGACATCCCCGATTTGAAAAAACAGGCCTGGTCTTTCAGGGGCGTACAGGTTTATTTGCATTGGTCCTTAAGGGGTTAAAAGTGAAAGAAATCTGGTTGCTATGGGCAATTGCACCACTCTTACTCCACACTTGTTTTAATAAATCTCCACTATTAAGGTTTCGAAGTGCAGAAGTATTTAGTTGCGTTTACAGTGTGATTTCCCTTCCCATAATATCTGTATGGGGGAAATGTATGATGTACCGTATTTTTCGCCATATAAGACGCTGCGGCACATAAGACGCACCCAATTTTAAAGGGTGAAAATCTAGAAAAAAAGAATCTGAACCAAATGTAAAGTATAGGACAGTGATCTTCAACCTGCGGACCTCCAGATGTTGCAAAACTACAACTCCCAGCATGCCCGGACAGTCGTTGGCTGTCCGGGCATGCTGGGAGTTGTAGTTTTGCAACATCTGGAGGTCCGCTGGTTGAAGACCACTGGTATAGGAGGTAATATTCACGTGCCCCCGCCACTCCGAACCCGTCACCGCTGCCCTGGATGTCGCCCTCCATCGCTGTTGCCGCCTCCCCGGGGTGTCCCCGTCGCTCCGAAACGTCTGATACCCGGTATCCTCGCTCTCCGTCGCCGCCATCACGCCTCTACGCACGCTGCTCCTATTGGATGAGGGGATGGCGTGCGCGACAACGTGATGACGATGGAGAGCGCCGGCCATGCAGGGGATCCCGGCACGGAGCAGACACCGAGGAGAAAGGTAAGGTCCCTCCCGGTGTCCTGTAAGCTGTTCCGGACGCCGCGATTTCACCGCGGCGGTCCCGAACAGCCCGATTGAGCAGCCGGATATGTGTCACTTTCACTTCAGATGCGGCGGTCAGCTTTGATCGCTGCATCTGAAGGGTTAATACAGGGCATCACCGCGATCGGTGATGTCCTGTATTAGCCGCGGGTCCCAGCCGTTGATGGCCGCAGAGACCGCCGCCATATGACAGGGTTTTAATGTGTATTTGCCGTATAAGATGCACCAACTTTTCCCCCACAGTTTTGGGGAAGAAAAAGTGCGTCTTATACGGCGAAAAATACGGTAATAGCAGGGCTGTGAAAATTATCGGTCTGGGATTACCCGATGGATTGATGTGAGTGTATAGGGTAAACATTGTTTAATTGGAAATCAATAACTAAACAAAATATCCTTCTGCAAACAGAAATTTGTGTCCAGATGGGAAAATTTTCCTAACCAGCAAAAGGGTCCTTAGTCTTTGTATCGATCCCTGTATAAGGACACATTCTTTAAAGGGGTACTCCAGTGGAAAACCTTTTTTTTTTTTATATATATATATATTTTTTATCAACTGGTGCTAGAAAGTTAAACAGACTTTTTAATTACTTCTATTTAAAAATTGTAATCCTTCCAGTACTTATCAGCTGTTGTATGCTCCTCAGGAAGTTCTTTTCTTTTTGAATTTCCTTTCTGTCTGACCACAGTGCTCTCTGCCGACACCTCTGTCCATGTCAGGTACTGCAAATCCCCATAGCAAACCTATCCTGCTCTGGACAGTTCCTGACATGGACAGAGGTGTCAGCAGAGAGCACTGTGGTCAGACAGAAAGGAAATTAAAAAAGAAAACAACTTCCTCTGGAGTATACAGCAGCTAAGTACTGGAAAGATTTAGGTTTTTTTAAACAGAAGTAATTTACAAATTTATATAACTTTCTGCCACCATTTGATAAAAAAAAGTTTTCCACTGGAGTACCCCTTTAAGACTTAGGTCCTGCGGCTTTTAGCTGTTGCAAAACTAGAACTCCTAGCATGCCCTGCCACCCTGTGGGGAGTTGAGGTATTGCAATAGCTGTAGAGCCCACTTTTCTCTAAAAGGCCAAATCTGGTATATAGTTTAAAGCTATATTATGTTTCAAATTTACTTATCCCCTATCCCAGTGTTTGACAACCAGGGTGCCTACAGCTGTTGCAAAACTACAACTCTTAGCATGCCTGGACAGGCGGAAGTTGCAGTTTTGCAACAGCTGGAGACACCCTGGATGGGAGACACTGCCTTATATAAAGGATAGGGGATAAATGTGATATCTAAAGGGGGCTGCAGGACTGCTGCAAGACCTCCAGAATAGCTCCCCGACTTATTTTGCTTTGAATGCTCAGCACGTGCACCACTGCGCTCCAATTCCTTATCAGTGGAACTGCCAGAGATAGGGTATGTTCACACTACGGAATTCACCTCGGAAATCCGCGAGCGGAATTCCGCAGTGTGAACTTAACATTAGTGCAGTTTTTCTCAATTCCAGTCCTCGGGGCCCCCCAACAGGTCATGTTTTCAGGATTTCCTTAGTCTTTCACAGGTGACATAATTCTGGTCAGTGAATCAGGCATCACCACAATTATATCACCTGTGAAAGACTAAGGAAATCCTGAAAACATGACCTGTTGGGGGGCCCCGAGGACTGGAATTGAGAAACACTGCATTAGTGGGAATGGGTCTCCGCGAGACTCGTTCACACTGCGGAAGTTCAGCGGCGGACAATTCCACCCTTGAAATTGTTCCGTGCAAAGAAAGAACATGTTCATTCTTTGCGCGGAAGTCCGCGAGCACTGCATAGCCTTCAATGGTGACGGCGCAGTGCCGCGCAGTCCTTCCGTCTGCTGCCAGTCTGAATCTCCGCTCGCTGAATTCAGAGAGTGGAGATTCCGTTCACACTCTGTAGTGTGAACATACCCATAGAGTACAGTGGTTCCATGGACATTGAATGAAGCGGCGGTGTCTGTGCCAACCTGCCTCTGCATTTAAAACAAATTAGTTATGTTTCCCAACATGATCTTACCCTTATACCCTTTGCTGTGGTTAAGGAATAAGTAAATATTAGTCTAATAAAGTGTCCCAACCCAGCAGCCATCTCTCCAGCCAACTGTGTCAATAGACAGCAGGAGGCACAGCAGGAGGCACAGCATGTGGCCCGGAATGCTGATAAACCTGCTGCAGATTGCAATGCAGATTGTGACTGCATCCCTGTTGTGCTGTTCCTCTGTTAGTCCCCCTGGAAATGTATGAAATACATTTACAACTGGGCTTTACCATTCTACTTGTCAATTAGATGAACCCAATACATACTTGGCACTGATTGGACAGCGCCAGCATGTGTAAGCGGAAGTATTAGCACCCAATTTTCAGAGTATTTATTACCAAGAGAAATAACTGAGGAACAGGGGCAGCCATCTAAGCAAAGATGCTCCAGAATTATTGGATTTCCAGCATTCCGCTGCCGACCAATATGGTATCGTCCTTCGCGGTGCATGTTGGTGGATACTTTATTCAGAATTCTGGGATAGCTGAATGTCACACAGGGTTACAGCCATAGATGGCAGTCTATGTGTTTTAGGCTACTAAATGGCTGTTCAGGGAGCGATTAGGGGACACTTATACCTGATTACATCACGTTACATGAGACATCCTGGCTTCTTTTTTGTATTTTTAATTTTTATTTTTAATTTTACTGCCTCCTAGATACCATAACACATTTGTCCAGCCCTACACCAGTGGACATGTTACCTGTGGGTTCAGGTTCACATCATCCAGGGGGAAATGGGACCAAACTGGGCTGGGCTCTCCGTCCCCTTTGTATACCCCATCGTTGCTACATTTTAGGGATACTTGGGAAAATTGTGTTTTTAAGGCTTTATTTCATTGTATTTCATTGTACAGTGGTCCCTCCATTTACAATATTAATCGGTTCCGGGACGACCATTGTATGTTGAGACCATAACTCTATGGACATCTGGTAATTGGTTCTGAAGCCACCAACATGCCATCCAAAAATAGGAAAAAGTGAGGATTAAACAAAAATAAGTAGATAATATAGATAAAGCAAATCCTTACATATAAAAGTAATAAAGATCTGCTGGGAGCTGTAAATCACTCGTCTATGTAGAGGACAGGAGCTTCTTCAGGGTCCTGTACAGAACACAGTGTCCTAAAAAAGTAACATGGAGCCGCCCTCACCTGGTGTCCAAAGGAGCAGCTAACCCTGGTACAGGTAAAGAGTACAGAACATGTAGTACCTCCCTGTACTGTAGGGGGCGCTACCAGACACCAGTCAGTGCATACACTTCAGTAATACAGGTAAAGAGTACAGAACATGTAATACCTCCCTGTACTGTAGGGGGCGCTACCAGACACCAGTCAGTGCATACACTTCAGTAATACAGGTAAAGTGTACAGAACATGTTGTACCTCCCTGTATTGTAGGGGGCGCTACCAGACACCAGTCAGTGCATACACTTCAGTAATACAGGGGTTTTACCAGTGAATGCCCATTCTGATTGGTCGGTTCTTCTAGTCATTGACACGTTTCACAGATCTGGACTGTCCATAGCATTGTATGTAGAGTCTGGTTTCAAGTTACAATGGTCCAGAAAAGATCATTGTATGTTGAGGCCATTGTAAGGATCACTGTTGTGGGATCACTGTATTTCTTGTCTGTCTTCTGCAGCTCTACCCATGAGAAGAAAAGCAGAACCAACTTAGTGATGAAACAGGGACGATTCTATCTGAAGCACAATACCTTGTCAGAAGACATTCCTATTGCCATTATATTCAAGGTGAGTTCAGTATTTACTGCCTCATCTATCTTACAGCGTATATCTTATAATGTTTAAATGGGCACTGTCAAATATAAAAACTGTTTATATGTTGTACATCTTGGCAAAACAAATCAAATTTTATTAAAGAAAACTGCCTATGAAATCCCACCACTGGGGGGTCCCCATACCTCCTGAGTCCCACAACAGCATGAGGGTGTCCAAGGGTCATGGACACCTGATGGTTGATTGACAAGGCTGCAGGAGGAACACAGTTTGCACCAATACTGCTGTAACACAAGTTTTACCAAACATGTGCCTCCAGCTGTTGCAAAACTACAACTCCAAGCATGCCTGGACAGTCGAAGGATGTCTGGGCATGCAGGGAGTTGTAGTTTTGCAAAAGCTTTAGGCACACAGCTGAAGGCAACACTGCTGCAAAAAAAAGTTATCCAAACATTCTACCTCCAACTATTCCAAAACTACGAGTCCCAGCATTACAGGACTGGCAAAGGAGGATACACATGATTGACAGGAAGATGTAAGTTATACACTCACCATATTGTCTTTGGTGGTAGAGTACAGACAATCTCCAATAATCATTGTTTGTGTGTGTACAGCATAAATCCAGAGATGAAAAGGTTACAGGGCAGGGCTGCCATGCTCCTCCAAGAGCAGTGAGTCAGCAGATTGAGGGAGAGGAAGAGTAATCACAGTGAATGCATGAGAAGTACACGCCCCCTCCCTTTGAGACAACTGAAAAGACATTGAGCAGCTGTAATATGCTTTTTTTTTTGTGAAATATTGACATTAAAATTACATGTACATGATCGTAATGAGTAACATATAACAGTTTTTTTTTACGTTTTAAAGGAAAACAGTCACGCGTTCACCCGCACTATAACCCGACTTGGACTGCTATACCTACCTGCAGTCCGGAGCCAAAGCTTGCGCTTTGAGGCTAGCCCGCATGCTGGATTTAAATATTAATTGGTGCTGGTCACGTGAGCGCTCCTGCCTACTGAGCGCTCACGTGACCAGTGCTGCCGGCCGGCCCGTCTCAAAGCGCAAGTCAGCGCTGGAAGAGGGGGATCTTTGGAGGATTGGGGCTCTGGACTGCAGGTAGGTATAGTATAACAAGCATCGGTCTCCTGTTCACCTGCACTATAACCCCCTGTGTATCGGGTTATAGTGCGGGTGAACGGGTGACCGTTTTCCTTTAAAGGACAAGTTTCATGCCCTAAATTACAGAAACACTTATCCCATATCCGCGCCACAGCGCTCAGTGGAAACCCCCCCCCCTATCCAAAACTTATCCCCTATCCTGCGGGTAGGGGATACGTTTTTCTGTAATTTAGGGCATGAGACTTCTTCAAGATTTAAGGATTTAAGCAGCTTTTTTGCTTACAAAAGTCCCACGTGCCCCTAAGCAATTTTTTGTGTGACTTTTGTGGGTAAGCAAAAAATACCAATCTGCCCTACCTAAGCAATTTACAGTTTTTACTTTACAGTGGTCCAGGATTTATCATTGCGAAAGTCGCACATAAGCAAATAATGTGCCAAGTACAATGGCACGGAAGTAGTCTCATCAAGCCATTCCCTATGTTATCAGATATTCATCACATATTTATCACAGGGCCCATTCACAGTACGGAATTTCCAAAAAGAGAAATTCCGGTGCAACAGCCTCCTATTGTCTTCAATGGGATTCTGCTGCACCATACACACTGAAGAATTTCCACTTTAGTGTGTTTTTTTTTTGGCTGAATTTCTTGCAGAATCCATTGCTGCCAGTGGTGACTGCGCAGGTTCCTGGTGTGGGAGGATTTTGGCGGCTCCAGCAGTACACAGAATTTTTGCCCAAAATATCTCTGTAGTGAGTATAGGCCCCAAGGCCGGGTTCAAACGTGCACAGCTCTGGATGGAAAATTCCCATCCAGAGCTTTAGTGCGGTCAGCGCCAAATGGATCGGCGCTAGGACCGCGCAGACATAGCTGTCGCCATAGACTGCAATGATTCCGCCAAAACATTGGGAAGGTTCAGTGTTCTAGCAGATTTATTTGTTTGGAATTTTCTGTAGAGAATTCTGCAGTGTGAATAGGTTTACCGAAAACCCATTCACATGCATGCTAAGCTTCATGCAGCAGAATTTCCGACCGAAATTCCTGAGCGGAATTCAAGTCCGAAATTCTGTCATGTGAACTCGACCTTAGGCGTGCTCACACAGAGCATACAGTGGGGCAAAAAATAGTCAGCCACCAATTGTGCAGGTTCTCCCACTTAAAAAGATGAGAGGCTGTAATTTTCATCATAGGTATACCTCAACTATGAGGACATGAGGAAAAAAAAAGGTGGAAAATAAGTATTTGGTTAATAACAAAAGTTCATCTCTTTACTTTGTTATATACCCTTTGTTGGCAATGACAGAGGTCAAACGTTTTCTGTAAGTCTTCACAAGGTTTTCACACACTGTTGCTGGTATTTTGGCCCATTCCTCCATGCAGATCTCCTTTAGAGCAGTGATTTTTTGGGGCTGTCGCAGGGCAACACATACTTTCAACTCCCTCCAAAGGTTTTCTATGGGGTTGAGCTCTGGAGACTGGCTAGGCCACTCCTGGACCTTGAAATGCTTCTTATGAAGCCACTCCTTCATTGCCCAAGCGGTGTGTTTGGGATCATTGTCATGCTGAAAGACCCAACCACGTTTCATCTTCAATGCCCTTGCTGATGGAAGGAGGTTTTTACTTAAAATCTCACTATACATGGCCCCATTCAATCTTTACACGGATCAGTTGTCCTGGTCCCTTAGCAGAAAAACAGCCCCAAAGCATGATGTTTCCACCCCCATGCTTTACAGTAGGTATGGTGTTCCCTGGATGCAACGCGGCATTCTTTCTCCTCCAAATACGACGAGTTGAGTTTTTACCAAAAAGTTCTACTTTGGTTTCATCTGACCATATGACATTCTCCCAATACTCTTCTGGATCATCCAAATGCTCTATAGCAAACTTCAGACAGGCTCAGACATGTACTGGCTTAAGCAGGGGGACAGGTCTGGCACTGCATGATTTGAGTCCCTGGCGGCATAGTTTGTTACTGATGGTAGTCTTTGTTACTTTGGTCCCAGCTCTCTGCAGATCATTCACTAGGTCCCCCAGTGTGGTTCTGGGATTTTTGCTCACCATTCTTGTGATCATTTTGATACCACGGGGGGAGATCTTGCATGGAGCCCCAGATCAAGGGAGATTAGCAGTGGTCTTGTATGTCTTCCATTTTCTAATAATTCTTCCCACAGTTTCTAATAATTCCTCCCACACCAAGCTGCCTGCCTATTGCTGATTCGGTCTTCCCAGCCTGGTGCAGGTCTACAATTTTGTTTCTGGTGTCCTTCAGCAGCTCTTTGGTCTTGGCCATAGTGGAGTTTGGAGTGTGACTGTTTGAACTTGTAATCAGTATAAAAGACACCTGTCCACAACCTCAAACAGGAGCCATTAATACAGGTAATGAGTGGAGGACAGAGAAGACTCTTAAAGAAGAAATTACAGGTCTGTGAGAGCCAGAAATCTTACTTGTTTGTAGGTGACCAAATACTTATTTTCCACCATAATTTGCTAATAAATTCTTTAAAAATCAGACAATGTGATTTTATGGATTTTTCTCTCATTCTGTCTCTCATAGTTGAGGTATACCTATGATGAAAATTACAGCCTCTCATCTTTTTAAGTGGGAGAACTTGCACAATTGGTGGCTGACTAAATACTTTTTTACCCCATGTATACACTGTGGATTTTCTGCAGCTGGGGGCAGGGTTCCTTTTTGTATGTAGGCAGAAACAATAGTCCCTGTAAGTGTAATTATTGATTTTCGGATGTAGATTTATCTGTTGTAGATTTTCCAGCTGTGAATCTGAACCATTTAAAGATACCCTAAAAATAAATAGTATTTTGTTGGATAACCTCTTTTAACCCCTTAAAGGGGTACTCCGCCCCTAGACATCTTATCCCCTATCCAAAGGATAGGGGATAAGATGTCAGATCGCCGGGGTCCCACTGCTGGGGAGCCGCGGGATCCCCGCTGCGGCACCCCGCTATCATTACAGCACAGAGCGAGTTCGCTCTGTGCGTAATGACGGGCGATACAGGGGATGGGGCAGCGTGATGTCACGGCTCCGCCCTTCGTGACATCACGGCCCATCCCCTTAATGCAAGTCTATGGGAGGGGGCGTGGCGACTGCCACGCCCCCTCCCATAGACTTGTAGTGAAAGGGGCGGGCCGTGACGTCACAAGGGGCGGAGCCGTGACGTAACGATGCTCCCGTCCCTGTATTGCCCGTCATTACGTGCAGAGTGAACTCGCTCTGTGCTGTAATGATAGCGCAGTGCCGCAGCGGGGATCCCGGGGCTCCCCAGCAGCGGGACCGCAGCGATCTGACATCTTATCCCCTATTCTTTGGATAGGGGATAAGATGTCTAGGGGCGGAGTACCCCTTTAAGGACGCAGGGCGTACCTGTACGCCCGGAGTCTGCTCCCTTTCTATAATGTGGGGCCACAGCTAGCGGGTCGGGACCTGTGGCTAATAGTGCGCGGCACTGATCGCGGTTTAAAGTTGATTGCCGCGTCTAAAGGGAAAGTAAACTAGCTCAGTGGGCTGTTCGGGACCGCCACAGCGTCCTGAACAGCTGGCAGACACAAGGAGGGTCTTCCTTCTGCATCGCTGATCGCCGAATGACTGCTCGTGCCTGTGATCCAGGCATGAGCAGTCAAGCTACAAAATCATTGATCAATGTTAGGGTGCATTCACACCACGTTTTGTTCATACGGGTGCTGGATCTGGCGGGGGAGGGGCAAACCAGGTGCTCCCGTACCCTGGCCGGATCAGCCCTTGACTCCATTTACTTTAATGATCCGACCGGAGTCAAACGGTGACTCCGGTCGGCTCAGTTTTGACCCGTATGCGGTTTTGGACGGGACCTAAAACCGTAGTATACTACGTAAGATGTCTAGGGTTGGAGTACCCCTTTAAGCCAGATGTTTGGTAGCAAGACACAAACACTATTCTCTCCGGAGCTTTCCTGTCAATGCTTTTCTTGGAACCTCAGGCTGGAGTGAATATTTACAATTGCACAATACTGTACATGATGATTGTACTGAAAGGCGATTGCCCATGCATGATCATTGTACAGGAAGGGGATTGTGCACTCATGATCATTGTACAGGAAGGGGATTGTGCATGCATGATCATTGTACAGGAAGGGGATTGTGCATGCTTAATCATGGTACAGGAAGGGGATTGTGCATTCATGATCATTGTACAGGAAGGGGATTGTACATTCATGATCATTGTACAGGGAGGGGATTGCGCACGCATGATCATTGTACAGGGAGGGGATTGTGCATGCATGATTGTACAGGAAGGGGATTGTACATTCATGATCATTGTACAGGGAGGGGATTGCGCACGCATGATCATTGTACAGGGAGGGGATTGCGCACGCATGATCATTGTACAGGGAGGGGATTGTGCACGCATGATCATTGTACAGGAAGAGATTGTGCATGCATGATCATTATAAAGGAAGGGGATTGGTCATGCATGATCATTGTACAGGAAGGGGATTGTACATTCATGATCATTGTACAGGAAGGGGATTGTACATTCATGATCATTGTACAGGAAGGGGATTGCGCACGCATGATCATTATAAAGGAAGGGGATTGTGCATGCATGATCATTGTACAGGAAGGGGAATGTGCATGCATGATCATTGTACAGGAAGGGGATTGCGCATGCATGATCATTGTACAGGAAGGGGAATGTGCATGCATGATCATTGTACAGGAAGGGGATTGCGCATGCATGATCATTGTACAGGAAGGGGATTGTGCATGCATGATCATTGTACAGGAAGGGGATTGTACAGGAAGGGGATTGTGCATGAACAATCATTGTACAGGAAGGGATTGCGCATGCATGATAATTGTACAGAAAGGGGATTGCGCATGCATGATTGTACAGGAAGGGGATTGCGCATGCATGATCAATGCACGGGAAGGGGATTGCACATGCATGATCATTGTACAGGAAGGGGATTGCGCACGCATGATCATTGTACAGGAAGGGGATTGTGCATGCTTAATCATGGTACAGGAAGGGGATTGTGCATTCATGATCATTGTACAGGAAGGGGATTGTGCATTCATGATCATTGTACAGGGAGGGGATTGCGCACGCATAATCATTGTACAGGGAGGGGATTGTGCACGCATGATCATTGTACAGGAAGGGGATTGCGCACGCATGATCATTGTACAGGGAGGGGATTGCGCACGCATGATCATTGTACAGGGAGGGGATTGTGCACGCATGATCATTGTACAGGAAGGGGAATGTGCATGCATGATCATTGTACAGGAAGGGGATTGCGCATGCATGATCATTGTACAGGAAGGGGATTGTACATTCATGATCATTGTACAGGAAGGGGATTGCGCACGCATGATCATTATAAAGGAAGGGGATTGTGCATGCATGATCATTGTACAGGAAGGGGATTGTGCATGCATGATCATTGTACAGGAAGGGGAATGTGCATGCATGATCATTGTACAGGAAGGGGATTGCGCATGCATGATCATTGTACAGGAAGGGGATTGCGCATGCATGATCATTGTACAGGAAGGGGATTGTGCATGCATGATCATTGTACAGGAAGGGGATTGTGCATGCATGATCATTGTACAGGAAGGGGATTGTACAGGAAGGGGATTGTGCATGAACGATCATTGTACAGGAAGGGATTGCGCATGCATGATAATTGTACAGGAAGGGGATTGCGCATGCATGATAATTGTACAGGAAGGGGATTGTGCATGCATGATCATTGTACAGGAATGGGATTGTGCATGCATGATCATTGTACAGGGAGGGGATTGCGCACGCATGATCATTGTACAGGAAGGGGATTGTGCATGCATGATAATTGTACAGGAAGGGGATTGCGCATGCATGATCAATGCACGGGAAGGGGATTGCACATGCATGATCATTGTACAGGAATGGGATTGTGCATGCATGATCATTGCATGTGCAGCTACCTCCCCTCTAGGACCAGGAGGCTGTTTCCCAACGATTGTGTCTCCCAGCATTCCTGCAGTTTTGCACCAGCTGAAGTTGTAGTTTTGCAACACCTGGAGGCGCACTGGTTGGGAAATACTGTTGTAGGGTACAAACCTCACTTGGGGAGAATAGTGCAGGTGTCTGACCAAACCTAAAAATATAATAAAATACCATAAAACCTAATTTTGTAGTTGCATCCGTATACACGGTCTGTTTTTGCCGTTCTGATCTCACGGTTGGGGTTAAATTGAAGCCATAAACCATGGAATGGTAGTTAGAAGCTGTAATGATATAACAGCTGGATGTTCGATGCTGAAGGCCAGCGCTATTAAGGGCTAAATGATCGTGTTATACAAGGTGTTTTGGCATCTATCCTACAAACTCAGGACACCCCCTGCCATAATACAAGCAGAAAAAGTATGACAAAGCTCCGTGCCAAAACTGGCGCAATACTGCCACCAAGTGGCCAATTGACAATACGGTCAGACTGATTTCCAAGTTGGTGAGAGTGGGATTAAAATTTGTGAAATATACATATACTGCGGGGTACACTCTTTTGGCCTCTGGGACAGAGCATGATGGATTCACATTCCTCCTGTTGTGACTGGTTGCTATGGGCAACGAGGCCTTCTATTCAGTTTTGAAAAATGAAGCCTGTGTAGATTATTTCTAGTGTCTCTGTAATTCTGTGTTTCCCTACCAGGTTGCCTCCAGCTGTTGCAAAAATACAACACCTAGCATGCCCGGACAGCCTTCGGCTGTCCGGGCTTGCTGGGAGTTGTAGTTTTGCAACAGCTGGAGGCACCCTGGTTGGGAAACACTGCCTTAAAGGGTTACTCCGGTGGAAAACATTTTTTTTATAAATCAGCTGGTGCCAGAAAATTTTAACAGATTTTTAAGTGACCTCTGTTAAAAAATCTTTACCCTTCCAGTACTTTTTAGCAGCTGTATGCTACAGAGGAAATTCTTTTCTTTCTGCATTTCTTTTTTGTCTTGTCCACAGTGCTCTCTGCTGACACCTCTGTCCGTGTCAGGAACTGTCCAGAGCAGCATAGGTTTGCAATGGGGATTTTCACCTGCTCTGGACAGTTCTTGATACGGGCATCAGGTGTCAGCAGAGAGCACTGTGGACAAGACCAAAAAGAAATTCAAAAAGAAAAGAAGTTCTTCTGTAGCATACAGCTGCTAAAAGGTACTGGAAGGGTAAATATTTTTTAATAGAAGTAATTTACAAATCTGTTTTTAACGTTCTGGCACCAGTTGATTTAAAAAAAAATTAAAATAAAAATGTTTTCCACCAGAGTACCCCCTTTAACCTCTGTACATATGAATTTGTAATGGTCTTTGAAAACTATTTTCTGTGTGCTTAAATTTCTAGGCATCTCTGGGAACGGTCTCGGCCTCCTAGAATTCAAAGTACGGTAAAAGGCCTTGATAGTGCTTGCCAGCTGTACGTGTTCCCTACACGTTTCTGATCATGGCCGCAGGGGTGTAGAAACTTAAAAAAAAAAAAAAAACTACTTGACCAAGGGACTAAAACGGAGCCCAATCTACTTGTCCGGGCCAATGTCCGTTTTTTCCCCTCCTTACTCTATAATAGCCATAACTCTCTTTTATTTCCCCTTCTACAGACCCATATGAGGGCTTGTTTTTTGCGAGAACGATTGCACTTTGTATTGACACCTTTTTATTTTTCCATAACATATTTTCCATATTTTATTTCCCATAATATGTGCTCCGAAACAAAAAAAATAAAAAAATATTGGGAAATAAAAAAAAATAAAAAAATAATAAGTTAGCAAATTTGGTGGTTTTCTCTTTGATGCCAGTTACCATGACATGTAATTTTGATACTTTTAGGTCGGCATGGTTACAGCAATACCAAATTTGTATATTTTCTGTCAAATTTTACTAATTAAAAAAAAAAAAGCTCTAAACTAAAATTTTTTTTTTTATTCAATTGCCTTTTTCTGACCCCTGTAACTTTTTTATTTTTACGTATACCAGGCTGCATAAAGGCTCACTTTTTGCGCCGTAATCTGTTATTTGTATCAATATTATTTTGGTATTTTTCTGACTTTTTAATAACTTTTAACTTTATTTTTTTATGTTATTAAAAAATGTAATTACGTAATTTACCATATGGGATATATAATGTTATATTTTAATAGTTCAGACTA
The DNA here is from genome assembly GCF_029499605.1 of Hyla sarda. NCBI lineage: Eukaryota > Metazoa > Chordata > Amphibia > Anura > Hylidae > Hyla > Hyla sarda. Next base: position 399,165,160 of record NC_079192.1, on the reverse strand, counting down.
TTACGCAATGCTTATTTTTATCATGTTTATGTTATTTTTATAGGAAAAGAGGGGGATTTGAACTTTTAAGGCCCCTTTCACACTACAGGTATCATCCGGTAATAAACCTCCGCTATTACGCCCCGTCAAAAAGTCCTGAAAATGGCCGTCAAAAAATCCCATTCATGTCAATGAGATTTTTTGAACATCCTTTTGCATCAGGCATGTCCGTTTTTACTAATATCAGTTATTTTTGCCGGCACAAAAGACGGTACATGCACTAATTTTTGGTCCAGCAAAAAATTTAAAAAAATGGTGAAAAACCGGAGTCCACGGGAACCGGATGTTCAGAAAAAAAACATTCATTATGATCAGCTATTGTCAGGTTCTTTAACATTCGTTTTTTGTACTGAGCATGCTCAGTACAGCTTTACAAAAAAAGGGGTTAAAAACCTGATTTAAAAAAAACGGATGTAACTGGTAATAACGGATGATAACGGATTAATCACATCAGGTTTTTTAAGGTCATCAGTTATCATCAGTTATTACCAGTTATTGTATCCGTTTTTTCCCCCCCATCCGTTATTGTAAAATAACAGCAGTAAAAAAGCAGGATGATACCCGTAGTGTGAAAGGGGCCTAATATGGAAGGCTTTAATGTGTCTCTCTTAAACCTTTATTAAACCTTCTTTTTTTTTTAACACTTTGTGGTGCATCACTGCGGTGAATGGCGCAACCACGGGTGTTGCGGTGTGAGTGGTGGGATCAGGTGTTATTAACCCCGGGGGTTGGATGGTGTTAACCCCTATGTGTTCGTGACGCCAGCGTGGTTTTCGGGTTCTGGAACACCACACTCCCGGATTCTCCGCTATCCCACGGGCTAGTAGTGAATAAAGAGTCCACAACCAGTTATGGTCAAACGGAGGCTTTACTGAGTAGAAGACAGGTCTAATTATCTTCACTGCTAAGGCCAGAATTCCCAGAGAGGTGACCAGGACCCAGAGGACTTTGCAGCTTGCTGGACCAATATTTGTAATAAACTTGACTTTGACTTGTAATTTAGACTTGACTTGTACTATGTGCAGGACTTGACTAACTTCAGTGGCAGCAGACATAGACTTGTAGACTTACTGGAGACTTGTAGCTTGGTCGTACTCCAGATGCTGAGCCCTGTCTCTAAGGCCTCCGGTAGCTGCTTCAGCAAAGACTTTGATGTTTCAGCTATGAGCACATAACTCAAAGAGAGTGAATTAAGATGGCCGCCCCTTTATATAGTCAGGGGGCTGGACTATAGCCCATTGGTCAAGCTGTGGGTCATAGGTCAAAGCTGGTACTCTCTGGGAGTACATGTTACAACCAATCATATAACTGTATAACATAACATGTGACAGCTTTACACACGGGTCTTTGAGTCCTCCAAAGGTCCTGTATATTATCTAGACCTAAGGATCCTGTCTAAGATACATACACCACATTTAATAAATTAACAGGAGAAAAAGAAGTTCCTGCAGGAGAGCCCTCAGGTCACTGAGGGATTCAACCTGACAGGTAGTACAGGACTGTGTACCTGTACTGGGACATCACAACTTTATCAGTCCCTTAGGGACTTTTAGTAGGAATCATTAGATTCCTCATACAGATCAATGCAGTTCTATTGAACGCCATTGATGTGTGTGCTCTGCGCTCCATTGATAAAGCCTGGTCCAGCCAGGCTCTATCAATGAGAGCCATGGTCCCTAAGGAAGAAGAGGTATTCAACATCAGTGTTTCCCGACCTGGGTGCCTCCAGCTACCAAAACTACAACTCCCAGCAGGCATGGCCAGCTGTGTTGTGTGCAGGAGAAGGACTTAGTAGTTGCTCTTGGTGCCGCAGCATTGCCAGGTTATTCTTTTTGAAATACTTCTGCAGCACAGCATCTGAAGTTTTGTGTGTGTGTGTATCTAAACAGACAGAAATGGACAGAATTTTTGGTACCCTTCCATGAAAAGCTAGAAAAACCCACAATGCTCCCTGAAATAATGACTAACACAAGATAGAGGGCACTCTTGCAAAGAAAGCTGACACCTATACCACCGCTGTATGTCAGCCAATACTGTAGAGACTGGTGTTCTGTCACTGTGGCAGCCTGGAGTCCTAGTGCCCTTGAATCCGGGGATGCTGGGAACCAAGAAACCCAAAGTCACTCAACAGTACTCAAATAAAGAAAAACTGGTACCCGCACTCACCACGAAGTTTCGCGCAGGTCGCGCTTCTTCCGGCCTCGTACGAGGCCGGAAGAAGCGCGACCTGCGCGAAACTTTGCCGTCAGTCGCCTCTAGTCTGAGCGCTCTGCTACCAGCCTGAAGCCGGGTCCACCTGAGATGCCAGAAGAGTCGGTCTGCTGTTACTTTGCGGTGAGTGCGGGTACCAGTTTTTCTTTATTTGAGCTCCCTGAAATATGTTGAATCAATAATACCAATACAATGAACAAATTAAGAAAACACTGGTCTGTTGCATGGAAGAGAGCACAAGTGTGTTTCAATGGGTGGGGTGGCTGATGTGTGGGAGGGAGAAAAGTGACCTCACACTTACAAACGAGGAATCATGGGACTTCTAGTTGGAGGAACAGAACTCCAACAGGAAATAGGTAGTTCACAAGGCATGTCCATTACAGTTTGGCAGGTACGTACTAAAATCACCTTATGGTGGATAACTCCTTTAAATAATATACCAATACAATGTCTAAACACTAATGTCATACAATGCCTAAATAATATGCCAATACAATGAAAAAATAATGCCACCATATGCCAATAGAATAAACAAATACTATAAAATGCCTAAATAATATGCTAATACAGTGAACAAATAATACCGCCATACGGTGCCTAAATTAATGTGCCATTAAAATGTCCAAATAAGGCTCTTCAAGTTGGGTTATCCAACTGCATCCTTCATACATAGGGTGTAGGGCTGCAAGATTTGGGGAAAATGTGCGATTGCGATTATGGAGGTAAAGATTGCGATATTATAAACAAATGGTGAAATCCCTCAAATTTCATATCCAATCCCCTCATTTCATATAGCCAACATATAATGGGGGGATTGGAGCACTCCAGTGCAGTAAGACTTATCCCCAAAGGATAGGGGATAAGTTTTAGATCACGGGGTGTCTGACCACTAGCACCCCCCGCGATCTCATGCACGGCGCACCGGCAGTCCTGTATGAAGGGGGTGTGTAGACCTCCGCATGAAGTGGTGGCCGACACCACCCCCTCTCCGTGTAGCTCTAGAGATAAGTAGCTCTATGAGATACATGGAGGGGTTGTGTCGGCCGCCACTTTGTGTGGGGTCGGCAAGCCCCCCCCCCCCCCCATCCAGGATCCCATGCAGCGGATCGCGGGGGGTCCCAATTGTTGGACTCCCCATGATCTAAAACTTCTTATTTTTCCATATACAGTGGTCCCTCAAGTTACAATATTAATTGGTTCCAGGACGACCATTGTATGTTGAGACCATTGTATGTTGAGGCCAGAACTCTATGGAAACCTGGTAATTGGTTCTAAAGGCACCAAAATGTCATCCAAAAAATAGGAAAAAGTAAAAATTAAAGATAAATAAGTAGATAACTAATATAGATAAAGAAAATCTTATATATAAAAGTAATAAAGATCTGCTGGGAGCTGTAAATCACTGTCTATGTCAGTGTTTCCCAAGCATGGAGCCTCCAGCTGTTGCAAAACTACAACTCCCAGCATGCCCGGACAGCCTTCGGCTGTCCGGGCATGCTGGGAGTTGTAGTTTTGCAACAGCTGGAGGCACCCTCTTTGGGAAACACTGGTCTATGTAGAGGAATGGAGCTTCTTCGGGGTCCTGTACAGTACACGCAGTGTCCTAAAAAAGTAACATGGAGTCGCCCTCACCTGGTGTACAGAGGAGCAGGCAACCCTGGTGCAAGTAAAGAGTACAGAACACGTAATACCTCCCTGTACTGTAGGGGGCTCTACCAGACACCAGTCAGTGCATACACTTCAGTAATACAGGTAAAGAGTACAGAACATGTAATACCTCCCTGTACTGTAGGGGGCGCTACCAGACACCAGTCAGTGCATGCACTTCAGTAATACAGGGGTTTTACCAGTAAATACCCATTCTGATTGGTCGGTTCTTCCGGCCATTGACACATTTCACAGATCTGGACTGTCTGTACATTGTATGTTGAGTCTGGTTTCAACTTACAATGGTCCAGAAAAGACCATTGTATGTTGAGGCCATTGTAAGTTGAGGGATCACTGTATATGGAGCTGTAATGGGGCTTATTATTTGCGCCGTCATCTGTATTTTTTATGGGCACCATTTCTGTTTTGATTGGACTTTTTGATCACTTTTTAGGTTTTTCCTACTATATGAAGTGACGAAAAATCCGCAATTCTAGACTTTGTATTTTTTTTTTTTTACATTTACGCCATTGACTGCACGGTTTCATTAACGTTAGATTTGAATAGTTCAGACATTTATGCATGTAGAGATACCACGTATGTTTAGGTTTATTTATTTTATTTAAAAAAACGATGGAATTTAAACTTATTTACATTTTTTGCCTCTTTATTTTGTTTTATGTTTTTTTTTTACAATTTTTTAAATCCTCAAGGAGCAGCGTTTTCACACAGTGTGTCTCCAGTTGTTGCAAAACTACAGCCAAAAGCTGTACGGGCATGCTGGGAGTTGTAGTTTTGCAACAGCTGGACACACACAGATGTATTTTTTGGCTTCTAGACCAGTGTTTCCCAACCAGGGTGCCTCCAGTTGGTGCAATACTACAACTCCCAGCGTTTGGCTGCCCAAGCATTCTGGGAGTTGTAGTTTTGCAACAGCTGGAGGCACCCTGGTTGGGAAACACAGTTCTAGACACTGATTTAATGCTGTGCCATAGGAGCCTAAAGCACAGCACTGATCAGTGTTATTGGCGATCCATTACTACAGGCTGCTTAGGCCTCCATTATTGGAGCGCCGATTGGAGGAGTCGGAGGCAGGTAGGGAACCTCCGCCCATCCTCTCAGCTGATTGGGACCTTCCGACATTTTGCTGCCAGTGTCCCGATCAGCTCCACTGAGCTACCGCCACATGTTTTCGCCATTTTAGATGCCGCAATCAACATTTATCGTGGCATCTAAATGGTTAATGCCGGACATAACCCTGATCAGTGATGTCCGGCATTACCCAGGATGAAGCGAGCTCCACTCCTGAGCTTGCTTCATAGACCCCCCGCTCCACAGCTGCGCCGTATATAAACAGTGACCTGCTGGGGTGGGGTTAAGGCGCCTCCTCCCAGCCCTGAGCACTGCTGGGAGGAGAGACCGTAAGACGCGGGCTGGAGGGGCTGGGCCGCGCCACTCATGAGCTGAGCCTGCAGCTGCCGGAGCCCAGTGACCTGCTCTGCTCCGGCATTTACCGTAATATGCATGTCTGCTTTTGTGCGGCCCAGCCCGGAACCTTCAGTGTGCGGCTCACTGTTTCGCCGCATATTCACATTTTTTTTCATAGGGTGAAATCTTTATATCGCTTATGGATGCGATTTATCGCTCAGCCCTAATAGGGTCTCACACTTTTGGCCTCTGTCAGGCAAAATATCTGTCTGCAAATCCACACACGAATACCCTAAATAGGTGGACAAAGAGACACAACTTCAAAATCCATAAATTGCTGGTCTGTTTGACATTTCTTTAATGGTACTCTCATAAAATGTCCACATATTATCATTTCCAGCCAATAAATAATAACAAATTAAGTCATTGTATGCTTTGTTTTAATATAGGGTATTCCTCAAGAGCCCCGTGCCGCTGCCTAGTTTGCCATCCCTTAAAGGGGTACTCCGGTGGAATAAAAAAAAAAAAAGTATTAATTTTTTAAAATCAATTGATGCCAGAAAGTTAAACAGATTTGTAAATTACTTCTATTAAGAAATCTTAATCCTTCCAGTACTTTATTAGATGCTGAATACTACAGTGGAAATTCTTTTCTTTTTGGAACACAGAGCTCTCTGCTGACATCACGAGCACAGTGCTCTCTGCTGACATCTCTGTCCATTTTAGGAACTGTCCAGAGCAGCATATGTTTGCTATGGGGATTTTCTCCTATTCTGGACAGTTCCTAAAATGGACAGAGATGTCAGCAGAGAGCACTGTGCTCATGATGTCAGCAGAGAGCTCTGTGTTCCAAAAAGAAAATAATTTCTTCTGTAGTATTCAGTTTTCCACCGGAGTACCCCATTAAATCTAATCCGGTCTGCTAGTCCAAGCTATCTGACTGTGAATTGAAGCGGCGCTTTAGTCATTCCAGTGTTATAGGTTTGTTGGAATCTTCAGTAGATGAAGATGGGGGGGGTGTACACTGCGGCGCCTCGGCTCCACGTGATCAGTCAAGCATATTGGCCACATCATTCATTTCTATATCCCACCATTGTAACATAACGTTCAGCGTAATCACCTTTCCCAACAACAAGCGAAACCCCCCAGACGTCTGCTACAGAATTGCAAAAAGTCGTGTTATTTTTTTTATATATATATATATATTTTTTTTTTAGTTCCTTGTTTTTACTACCGCGCTTATGTTCACATGCCATAGTATTTAACCTCCAGCACTGAAACTGATAGCAAATCGCTTTTAATGGCTCGTTCAAGTTCTACTATTGTGCAGCCGGCTTTGCCAGATGGCTGGATTTAACACAAGTCAAATAAGTGCCTGAAAGTAATTCCATCGAGCGGCGCAGCATTAGCATAAGCAAATGTCACAAAGTGAACACGGCCAAAAATAACTTTTTCTTCCACTTTTTTTCTCATTTTCCTGCAGGCAATGGCCGTCGAAAGTGACCAAGAAATTGTACAAATGATTGGGACAGAGGAGCACGTGATGGCGGCTTTTGGGCCAAGTCTGGAGGAATGCCAGAAAGCTCAGATCTTTACCCAGATGCAGGTGGGAGCTTCAAAAATGAATTAATACATATATTTATATATTATGTGTATGTATAGATTATACATTTTTCAAATTAAATAAATTAAATGTGTGTGTGTCTAAATGTGTGTGTGTGTGTGTATTATGTATGTGTGTGTGTGTGTATGTGTATATATATATATATATATATAATAAATATGTGTGTGTGTGTATATATATATATATGTGTGTGTGTGTGTGTGTATTATGTATGTGTGTGTGTATGTGTATATATATAATAAATGTGTGTGTGTATATGTATATATATATATATATATATATATATATATATATATATATGTTTGTGTATGTATATATATATATGTGTGTGTGTATATACCGTGTATGTATGTATGTGTGTGTGTATATGTGTTTGTGTATGTGTATATATATGTATATGTATATATGTGTGTATATATATATTACACACACACACACACACATTCATCTTTTTGCTTATGTGATCTGTGATTTTATGTTGTTGGTATGCCGCCCATGTTACAAAGCAGAATGATGCGGTGATGGAGAACCTCAATTAAAAGGCTTTTACTTTGAGCTTATCACAAAATAAAGTTTTATTGTATTTTTTTATTTTTTTTAATATCCCCCCCCTCCCTTTGAAGTGACCTCGTTGAATAGCAGTAAACATGCTACATGTGATTTTAGTTAGTTTTTATATATTTTTTTTTTAACCTTTCTAGGTGCATTGCAGAGATTTTTTTTTGGCCCAGACAGCCAAAGGCTTGCACTGTCACTTTAAAAGCTGTCATTTAAAAAAAGATTTTGACTTATTATAGATGCATGTCAAATGTTTTGATCAGGGTCTGAGTGTACACACCGTGACCGATAGCTAGAACTAGCTGAGAAAAGAGCGCACTAAAAGCGTGACAACAGTGTAAGTCTATGGGATTGTCTGTCAGCTGCACTTTTCTCCCCACTCATTCTAACAATTGGTCGAGGTCTGAATATTCAGACCGTGACTGATCAAATTTTTTTTTTTTTTTTTAAAGCGACAGGTACACTTTAACTTTTATTGCACCTCCATTTGTTCAAATGTACAGCATATTTAGCATAGCAGCTATGTTTGTTACTTTGGCTTGGAAAAAGGCCATAAAACCTAAAGATTTGTTGTGCGCGTACCATGTAATTCCACGTTCCCCTCCCCCTGGAGCGGCCACTTCGATATAGAGGGGAGTAAAGTCAGGTGCAGCTAAAGCAAGCAGAGTTAGAACGTTATAAATTTATACAATAGGAGTAGAATCACAACTGCGATTTTGGCTCCATTGTGTTTGGGTCCTAGGTTCAAGTCCCACCAAGGACAACATCTGCTATGAGTTTGTATGTTCTCTCCGTGTTTGCATAGGTTTACTCCTACATTCCAAAAACATACTGATAGGCGAATTTAGATTGTGAGCCCCAATGGGGGAAGGGACCAATTTGAGTAAACTGTGTACAGCGCTGTGGAATCTGTGTGCGCTATATAACTACTCTTGACCCTTTACATCTGTCATGGTGCACTTTTTTCTTTTTCTTTTTTTCTTATTGTTTTGGTAGAGGGAGGGGCAAATATTTTAGACATGCAGTGAATACCATTTATTTGTTTTTATTTATTTTCATACAGGCTTTAAAGTATATTGGCAATAAAGTCAGAAGGCAGAGGATGTGGGGCGGAGGAGGACCGAAAAAGTCCAGAGTAGATGAAGCTCGTGAGCTCCTTGCGTCAACCATACTGACTCATGTTCCGGTACGTAACCTACCACTGATGAAGTATTGTTTTCCTATATGTTTAATCTGCCAATTTATGTTGTATGATATATTATATAAAATATACAGTGGTCCCTCAATATACGATGGTAATCCGTTCCAAATGGACCATCGTTTGTTGAAACCATCGCATGTTGAGGGATCAGTGCAATGTAAAGTATAGGACAGTGGTCTACAACCTGCGGGCCTCCAGATGCTGTAAAACTACAACACCCAGCCGTTGGCTGTCCGGGCATGCTGGGTGTTGTAGTTTTGCAACATCTGGAGGTCCGCAGGTTGTAGACAACTGTTAGAGGAAGTTGTACTCACCTGTCCCCGCCGCTCCGGACCGTCACCGCTGCCCTGGATGTCGCCTTCCAATGCTGTCGCCGCGTCCCCAGGGTGTCCCTGATTCTCCGGCAAGGCCTCTGCTTCCCCGGCATCCTCGCTCTCCGTCGCCGCCATCACTTCGCTACGCACGCCGCTCCTATTGGATGACGGGACGGCGTGCGCAGCGACGTGATGACGTTGATGGAGAGCGCCGACGATGCAGAGGATCCCGAAAAGGACGCGCCGGAGCCCCGAGGACAGGTAGGTGATCGTCAGCACAGGGCACGGGGCACCGTAAACGGCTATCCGGTGGCAGCTGAAGCAGTCTGCACTGCCGGATAGCCGTTTATGCGATGGCCCCGACATACAAAAGCATCGTATGTTGATGCGGCCTTCAACATGCATTGGCCTCTGAGAGACCATCGCATGTTGAAATTATCGTATGTCGGGGCCATCGTAGATCGAGAGGTCACTGTAAATATTTTTTTTTTTTTTTAACTTTTGGTTAATTATATAACTTTTTGCAATATAAATACTTTATGTAATGAACATAAAAATTGAGGGCCATGTTCATCACTTTTTTTTTATTTTTTATTTTTTTTTATTGCTACAGTGTTTCGAAAATTACAAATAAAGCAACTTTACAAATAGTCTTAGTTGTGCATTTCCTACCATTTTGTATATACATCTACCAGCAAACCTGTGTGTCTCCACGGTAACAGAGAACAACCAAACCCTGCAGTCGCACTTCCTTTCGTGACTTACTTATACTTTTTGCCGGTACACGTTCGATCAGACTTCTAAGGATTTTTGTGCATTCTCCTACTATGCAAAATGTGAAGCTGCAAAGGGAAAACATCAAGATTATTGTAAAAAGAGACTTTGTAAACTTTATTTTTTATTTTACATCTGTTTAAGCAACAGAAAAAGGTTGTTGCAAAGAATTACAACATGCAATGCCTAAAATGTATGAACTGTGAAGGTCCCATGCCCCCCCCCCCCTATTTGAATGAAACAGAATGATGCTATCTTTAACACGCCCATAGACCAGTGTTTCCCAACCAGGGTGCCTCCAGCTGTTGCAAAACTACAACTCCCAGCATGCCTGGACAGCCAGCGGCTGTCCAGGCATGCTGGGAGTTGTTGTTTTGCAACAGCTGGAGGCACCCAGGATGAAAAATATTATACCATGGAGTTTGTGAGGCTCCCCTTGGTGTTTTGTCTTGGATGAAGTGGATTAAATATACCGAATATTAACTTTAGTAGCATAACTATAACTTTATTTATGCATAAGTATGTGTTTCACCCAAGCTGTCAAATATAATGTGAAAAAAAAAAAAAAATATATATATATATATATATATATATATATATATTTATTATTATTATTATTATATATATATATTTTTTTTTGCTAATTATTATTTTTTTTCTTTCAATAGGTGAAGGAATTCAATTTCAGAGCAAAGTGCATCTACACTGCGGTGATGGTCCGGAGGGTGATCCTGGCCCAGGGAGAAAATAAAGTTGATGATAGAGATTATTATGGAAATAAGAGATTGGAGCTGGCAGGACAGGTAAGGGTGGCACTCTAGTACAGAGCATATAAATGTAAGGAAGGGGCAAAATTGTAAAAATAAAAATGTATATATACCTTGAAGTGCTATAAAAAGAATTGATACTCACCTATCCTGATCCCCCGCAGCGGCCGCTCCAGGTCTTCACTCATCACCTCAACGCTTGTTCCTGTGATGCAACGTCCCCACAGGACCTGCCCCGCTCAGCCAATCACATGCAGAGACAGACACAACTGCAGTCAGTGATTGGCAGTTCTTGGGGGGGGGGGGGACGCGTCACAGGAACAAGTTAGTGATGAGCAGGGAACCAAACTGAGCACCTGCAAGGTATCTAGGGAGGTGGGTATCACTTTTTTTTTTCTAGTGCCCCCAGCTATGTATAATTTATTTTATATTTCTGCAGAAAACCTTTTTTAAAGTTTGTAATACCTTAATTTATGGTTTGGTTATACACCTACAATGATCTCTTAACTTAAAATGGCCTCAGGTTACAATATTTTCAGCATACAATTTTGTTTTCTTGACCATTGTAACTTGAAACCAGACTCCACATACAATGCTACAGACAGTCCAGATCTGTGAAACGGGTCAATGGCTGGAAGAACCGACCAATCAGAATGGACATTCACTGGTAAAACCCCTGTATTACTGAAGTGTATGCACTGACTGGTGTCTGGTAGCGCCCCCTACAGTACAGGGAGGTATTACATGTTCTGTACTCTTTACCTGTATTACTGAAGTGCATGCACTGACTGGCTGTCTGGTAGCGCCCCCTAAAGTACAGGGAGGTATTACATGTTCTGTACTCTTTACCTGTATTACTGAAGCATATGCACTGACCGGTGTCTGGTAGCGCCCCCTACAGTATAGGGAGGTATTACATGTTCTGTACTCTTTACCTGTACCAGGATTAGCTGCTCATTTGGACACCAGGTGAGGGCGACTCCATGTTACTTTTTTAGGACATTGTGTACTGTACAGGACCCTGAAGAAGCTCCTGTCCTCTACATTGACAGTGATTACAGCTCCCAGCAGATCTTTCTTACTTTTATATGTAAGGATTTCTTTTATCTATTTTAGTTATCTACTTATTTCTCTTTAATCCTCACTTTTTCCTATTTTTGGATGACATTTTGTGATTTCAGAACCAATTACCAGGTTTCCATAGAGTTATGGCCTCAACATACAATGGTCGTCCAGGAACCAACTAAGACCCCCTTTCACACTACCGTTATGCCCCGTCAATTACGTCCGTCAAACTTTTAATTTTTTAATTTTGGAGTTTGACAGACGTAATTTTGACGGGTCATAACTGGTCCCGATGGACCCCATTATAGTCAATGGGGTCAGTTGGGCGCCGCTATTTTCAGAGAGAATAGCGGGAGAAAAAGACGGTGCAAGTCAATGTTTGCTATGGGCAACTAGGCCTTCCCTTCAGGTTTGAAAAATGAAGCCTGAGTAGATTATTTTTAGTGTTGCTGTAATTCAGTGTTTCTCAACCAGCGCTCCGGCACTTGTTGCAAAACTACAGCTCCTAGCATGCCCGGACAGCCGAAGGCTGTCCGGGCATGCTGGGAGTTGTAGTTTTGCAACAGGTGGAGGCACCCTGGCTGGAAAAACACTGCTTTATGTCCAACCAGAGGGGTGTAGGGTATGGGGAGTGTAGCTGTGCGGTTATTAAAGGGTGCTTGTTAACCCTTGCTATTCGTGACACCAGGGTGAGGGCTCCTCAGTAACGCTTGTCCTACCGCCACCCTTCCCAAGAGCGATAGGGAGGTAGATGATAAGAATCGATTGTCCACAACCGGAGAGTTTTCTGAAACAGTATTAACTTTTACTGAAGGTTTTATGCAAGCTTCAATAACATAAGTCTTTACGCATAACAACGGCTTTCCTTGGAGATTGACAAAGGTTGGGACTTTAGCAATTAGAGTCTTTTAGTACTATGCGTTCCACTGGATTTAGTTGCGGACCAGTAGTCACTCTAGCATTAGCGGGGATTTAGATTTGAACTCACGGTTTTAGTTCTGCTGAGGCCGGCAGGTTTTTGAGGCCTGGCGTGTCTTTGAAAGTCGCGCAGATCCGTACTGCTAGTCCGGCATCCATGAGAGCAGCAACCCAAGAGAGCGATAATTGGACGCAGCTCCCATTATATGGGCAGGGGCTGGACTAGTGCTAATTGGTCCATACTGATGTTCACCATTACAAAGATTTGTGGGTAACACGTGACCCAAGGACCTCCTAAGGTCCTCCAACATAACATAGAGGTGACTAGCATGGTCACATGACCGAAGGTCCTGCGACGCTAAACAAGGCAAGTACTATACATTACTATAAAATATATATAATTATTAAATATACACATTTATTATTATTAAAGATAGACTTTAGGAGAGGTGACTAGGGGCTGGCCCACCTGAGGAACCCTACCTGAACGTAGTTACTCTGACTTTGGGGACCTCTACACTAGGTAAGGTATGCAATACGGTACCGGGACACCACACATAAGTGAGCCTGAACTACCAAGCTGGAAAAGCAATTGCTGGCAAAAAGATAAATCAGCATGATACTTCTAGTTGGTTACTATTCTTCCAGATTCAATTTTGATAAATCTATTCTATTTCTGAATGAATTTGACATATTTTAAGTTTCTTTCTTTTTTTTTTTTTTTCATCTAAAAAATGGGATTAAAACCTCCCCGGAATAGTTGTAATTTCTGGGCTGGGCCGATTTGCTCATCTCCACCTCTTTTTATGTAAAAAAAAAAAAATATTTCTTCTTCTTCATGTACAAATTCTCTAAATTCCCCGCTTTCTACGTTTTTATAATCTAAGCTTGGCAGCCATTTCAGGAGGCTGAAATGTTCAATTCCAGGAGAATACAGAAAGAAAAGAAGAATAAGAAAAACAAATATTGTTCTCAATGTGTTCAGATCACTGGAAGAGACGGCGATGCCAACAACGCCATGCGGAAGACTGTATTGTATCTCTGAAGAAAAGAGAGAATGGAAAATAATGCGATTTTTCTTGTTTTTATTTTTTTTTCTTGCTAATTTCACACCCCATGGGAAAAAGAAGTAGCAAATGGGCTCCGGTTTTTAGATAACAGATGTGGATCCATAAGCCAAATCTGTTTTTATTTTTTATTTTTTTTATTATTTTGTCACTGGAGGATTGGGGTAGGCCTTTCGCCAGCAGAGGTGTTAGCAAGACCCACTGATTGGGGACTTAATCTTTTCACCTTGCGTCTCCCTCTTCGTAACGTGTTCATTATTTCGTGAAGCATTTACCCCCGTCTCTTTTGTTTCGCCGTATTTTTCTGCGTCTAATGCAGCTTTCTTTGTGAGGACGAGATATGGAGCGGGCCTCGAAATCCACTAACCTGCGCGGCGAGGGATTTCTGCCTTGTGACAAAAGAGAGAGCGCATTGACTTCAGAGATTGCCTAATCCCGGCTGTTCTGATAATGTAATTAAGGCCGCCTAATGTCTTTAATTTTGCAACCGGTTTGTGTGAAAAGGAGAATTTGGCACTCTAAAAAGCCTTAGCGCTAAATAGCAATCTCAAGGCGCCTCATTAGAATTCTCTGACATTAAGCTAATTGGTGAAACTGTTGCAGCGGCTTAAATTCTTTCATATTTTTTTTTCTCCTCCCCTCCCCCGTACTGTTATTGGTGTCTCGTAAGCTGTGAAGTCTCCGACTGATTTGAATTGAAAAAAAAAAAATCGGATGACTGTTAACCTGTGCTGTGCCAGAAAGGTCACTGTGTTACTTCAGTTTAGCGCAGCGACTCTCCAGCTGTTGCAGAACTAAAACTCCCAGCATGGGCGGACAGGGTTTGGGTACACCGGTATGGACAAGACACCAGTTTATTTGGAGGTGAGGCCTCCATAAATCGGATTTGTTTCGCCAGCACATCCCACAGATGATCGATAGGATTGGGATCTGGGGAACTTGGAGGCCGAGTCACCATTGTGATTCCTGCATCATCATTTATTACCATTGCCGTTTGTCTGGGACATTATCCTGCCGACAGAGGGCATTGTCAAGAAAGGGGGGGGGCTTGGTCTAAATAATGTTTTAGGTAGATATTGCACAGTAAGGCCATGTTCACATGGGGGAAATGTCCAAACTGAGAATCTCCTTGCGGACATTCTCCTGAATGCAGAGCATAACCTCTTGGCGCTAGGACCGCTTGGGAAAGCGCCATCTCATATACGGCAGTGCATTCCGTGCATTGCCCGCAGAAAGAATGAACATCTCTATTCTTTCTGCAGAATTAGAATTTCCGCACCAGATGTTTTGTGTGGAAATTCTGCTATGTGAACAGTGCTGCAGAATCCCATTGAAATCAATGGGGCTCTGTTGCTGCCGAATGTCTGTGCGTAAATTCCCTCGTGTGAACATAGCCTAACAGCCACATGATGCCAGGAGACAAGGTTTCCAGTAGAACATTGTCCAGAGCGTTACACTGCCTCCACCAGCTTCTCCTCTTTTCATAGTTCATCCTGGTGCCGTCTCTTGGTCCACATGATAGAAAGACAACGTGATTCATCAGAGCATACCCGTTGTAGAAACTTTCCTCACGGGACAGGTGTCAGCATGGACTCTCTGACTGCTCTGCTACTTACAGCACCATACACAGTAATCTGTGCTTCCCTTTGTGATCTACCACCTTTCTATTGCAGCCAACCATGCCTTTTTAGCAGTTTGCTCTACAGTAGCTTTAGATCAGACGGATGGGCTAGGCTATCTTCCTCAGGCACATCCCTGAACCTGGGCACTCATGACCCTATTGTTGGTTCATCAGTCAACCTTCCTGGTACTCACCCCTAAATACTTGAAATGCCCCTGAAAACCGGCCATTTTGCAGATGTTCTGCCCCAGTCATCTAGCCATCACAATTTGGCCCTTGAAAAATTGCCCTTAGGCTTTCCCATTTTCCTCCTTCCAACAATCAACTTCAAGAACTGACTTGACCACTTGCTGTCTTTTCTATCCCACTTCATAGCAGGCCTCATTATCACCAGATAATCCATTATATTGCAGATCAGTCATACTTACCATATTTTCCGGCGTATAAGACTGGGCGTATAAAACAACCTCCCACTTTTACAGTTATAATATAGTTTGGGATATACTCTCCATATAGAACTTCCCCTCTACTGCGATACGGTACCTTACTATTGTTCCCCCACATTAGGTTGTCGGCATAGTTCCCCCACATTAGGTTGTCGGCATAGTTCCCCCACATTAGGTTGTCGTCATAGTTCCCCCACATTAGGTTGTCGGCATAGTTCCCCCACATTAGGTTGTCGGCATAGTTCCCCCACATTAAGTTGTCGGCATAGTTCCCCCACATTAGGTTGTCGGCATAGTTCCCCCACATTAGGTTGTCGGCATAGTTCCCCCACATTAGTTTGTCGGCATAGTTCCCCCACATTAGGTTGTCGGCATAGTTCCCCCTCACATTAGGTTGTCGGCATAGTTCCCCCTCACATTAGGTTGTAGTTCCCCCACATTAGTTTGGCAATGGACCCCACAGACATACAGCCTTCAGCCATATACAGTGAATGGCTGGAGGCTGTATGCCTGTGTACTGCCCCACTTCAGTGCTCCAACCACCGCTCCTCCGGTCCGGGGTCCCGATCTACTGCTATAGCCTATGGGCGATAGCAGAAGGTCCTGGGACCTGAGGAGCGGTGGTCTGTGCTGGCAACTTACCATGATGTGCTGATAACTTACCATACCCGCACGTCCTCGCTGCATCGCTCCTCTCTGCTGTTACCATGGACGCATGCACGGGACGTCAGTGACGTCCCTGCGTGCGCTACATCCTGGCGGCCCCTGCGTTTTTAAAATTAATGCGGGGCTGCAGAAAGGTAACCGGGACATCCTTGTGTCCCAAAAAGATCTTTCGGAACACAGGGATGTCCCGAATGTGACGGGGGAAGTTAATCTTGGCCGGGACGCCCTTGGTATGGATAATCCACACCCTGGGCGTCCCGGCCGACTGCAGCACCCGGCGTATAAGACTGCCACCGACTTTTGAGAACATTTTACAGGGTTAAAAAATCGTCTTATACGCCAGAAAATACGGGTATGTGTTTAAGGAAAAAAAGGTTATGCAAACGGCTCTCGCCCATCTTTTCAGGAGGCTTAGCCCTAGTGTTAATCCTTAAGGAGAGTGTCATGAAGACATGTGGAAACTTACAGGCCATTGATGCTACTCTGGGAATTCTGTGAAGAAAGGATATGTTATGCAGCTATCACGCCACCTATTCAGGAGGCTTTTCCTAGTCTCCTAGACTCTTTCTCTTTAAGAGAAACCTTACCCCTTTAGTCCCACAATGATAGGCCTCTTGCCAGCCAGCATCATGGTCAATACTGATAAGGGGCAAAACCCAGAATCAGCTGTCTAAAGATGGGTTGTTCTTTCCTTCTGGAAATATCTGGCTTGGCATACGTTCCCAGTCATGTTCTAAGACACCTAGATGAAGTGAAAGACTAAATTGAAGAGAAAAAAAAGTATTTACGCTCCTTAAGCACAAAACATAACCCTTTTAGTCCCATTATGGGTTTTACACACACTAATTATAACATCCAATGTAGCCTGCAACTTTTTTCTTTATTGGGAACAATCGTCAGTTGTCGCCATCGTGTCTGCATTTAGAAAAGAGGAAAAACGCCTTTTTAAATTGACTATCTTTTCTTTCCATATTGCAGCTTCTCTCTCTCCTCTTTGAAGACTTATTCAAAAAGTTCAACTCCGAGATGAAGAAGATCGCCGACCAGGTCATTCCTAAGCAGAGAGCCGCGCAATTTGACGTTGTGAAACACATGCGTCAAGATCAGATCACCAATGGCATGGTGAATGCCATCTCTACGGTAAGCGGGGAGATTGCTTTACATTGTTATCGAGCAGGAGACCTGACACTCCATGAGGGGAGAGTACAATTAATTACATGGATTACATGGGATTTCTGCTCCGATCAAAGGGATTCTGGTTAGATTAGTGAATTATATTCAATGCTGATAAACGCTACAGAATCTCCATAGACTTCATATGGATGTCGGTGCATCAAGGTTTAGACTGGTTTAACATTAATGTTTTCCAGCCAGGGTGCCTCCAGCTGTGGCAAAACCACAACTTCCAGCATGCCTGGACAGCCGACCCTGTTTGGGAAACACTGCATTAGCCTAATACAGAAGAATTTTTTGCGTTGGCATTATAGCCAAAGGCTGTCCGTTTTGGTAGTCGGACCCGCAGTCTTGCCATGATTTGGATGCAAGAATGCGCCTATTTTACGCTAATGTTAAACTAGCCTTGAACTGGCTATACATCTAAGATAGCTATCTGTTGCCAACTATCTCTCCTGATTCCCCTGAACAAAAGAGCCCCAGTGCTAGTGAACCCTTAAAGTACCTAGTCTGTTTGGGCCTTGTGGACACAGCCAATTAGCATTTTCTCGTCTTAGTTTTTTTCCTCCTCGCCTTTTAACCACTTAAGGATGCTGGGCATACCCGTACACCCTGTTTCCGAGTCCTTAAGGACTCAGGGCATACAGGTACGCCCTGCACTTCTCTGGTCACCGCCGCTCACCGGGTGGGGACTGGACCAGGATGCCTGCTGAAATCGTTCAGCAGGCGCCCCTTGCAACCCCTGGAGGGGTCCTGAGACAATTCAGATAGATGATTCTAGGGTCATACTGGTCTCTGGTGACCCAGAAAATAAGGGGGATCGGGGCTGTCCATGACCCCCCCCCCCCCCCGATCCCCCTGAAGGGTGCCACCCCTCCTATCCCTGCTATTGGTCGGTCAGAGGCTAACGACAAATAGCAGATCGGGGGGGGGGGGGGTTAAAGTTCGTTTTTTTTTCTCCCACGGTATGAATTTTTGCCCATACCGCTATACCGGTCGGGCCCCTCCCCCACCCTCCGGATGAATTGTAGAGCCCAGCGCAGCGCCCTCACTTGTCCCTGTGTGTGCTTCTGTGGCCCGATTCCGAGAGCGGAATCGGGCCAAGGAAGCTAATCCATTTACTGTGTTCCCCCGCTGCGCCTGTCAGCCAGTGTCCCTGCGTGCATGATCAATCCTCACCGCTAGCGGGATCCATTTGCCCACTAGCAGTGTCAAATGTGCCCCCGCGAGCGGGGTCCCTGTGCCCACTAGCGGTGTCACAAGAATGCCGAACGCGGCTCTGTTCCCCGTCCCTGTCAGCTCTCAGGGTACGGGAACAGATTTAAAAGCCTCGCTCGCGGCTAACTTAGTACTGCGCAGGCGCAGCACTACGCAAATAGCGTAGGGCTAACGTAGGCAGCGCTAGGAGCCTAGCGTTAGCCCTACGCTATTTGCTTAGTACTGTGCATGCGCAGTACTACGTTAGCTGCGCGTGAGGCTTTTAAATCTGTTCCCGTGCCCTGAGAGCTGACAGGGATGGGGAACAGAGCCGCGCGAGGCATTCTTGTGACAGGGACCCCGCTAGCAATCGCCCTCGCAGGGGGCACAGGGACCCCGCTCGCGGGGTGGGGTGGGGGGGGGTCGACAGGCGGTAATACCGTGATAATAAAAAAAAAATACTGTGATATTCATTTTAGGCCATACCGCCCAGCACTAACGCTCCCTCAATGCAAGTCTATGGGAGGGTGCGTGACGGCCCATAGACTTGCATTGAGGTGTCATGACCGTGACGTGACAAGCCTCCGGAGCTGCCCCAGAAGCTCTAAACGAATACCTGGTGCAGTTAAAGGGGTACTCCGCCCCTAGGGGATAAAATGTCTAGGGGCGGCATCCTAGTCATTCAGTGCACGGAATATGGCTTTGTACTAGACGTCACGTCCCTATCCATAGACATGAATGGAGGGGGCATGGCCTGATGTGACCTCATGAACAAGGAAGCCCAAAGCTTCTGTGTTAAAAAGGTCGCCGAGACAGCCCTTTTGGATAGGGGATAAGATGTCTAGAGGCAAAGTCCCCCTTTAAGAATTATCTGCACAGTGATGTTCCCCCGCCACCCACTGTGCCCTGAACAAAAATACAGGACCATTCATTTGATCTCCTAAGTCAGACCCTCACCAATCAAAATGTTTTTGCATATCCTAACATTACACCCATATCAATGTAACATGGGAATACAGCACAGTGAGATTTAGATTATTGCATACAATTAGATGTTTCACCATAGACGCTCATTACCATTAAAGGGGTACTCCGGTGGAAAATTATTATTATTATTATTTTTTTTTTTATCAACTGGTGCCAGAAAGTTAAACAGATTTGTAAATTACTTCTATTAAAAAATCTTCCAGTACTTATTAGATGCTGAATACTACAGAGAAAATTTTCTTTTACGAACACAGAGCTCTCTGCTGACATCTCTGTCCATTTTAAAGGGGTGTTCCAGGAAAAATCGTTTTTTTATATATCAACTGGCTCCAGAAAGTTAAACAAATTTGTAAATTACTTCTATTAAAAAAATCTTAATCCTTTCAATAATTATCAGCTACTGAAGTTGAGTTGTTGTTTTCTGTCTTACAACAGTGCTCTCTGCTGACATCTCTGCTTGTCTCGGGAACTGCACAGAGTAGAAGAGGTTTGCTATGGGGATTTGCTTCTACTCTGGACAGTTCATGAGACAGGTGTCATCAGAGAGCACTTAGACAGAAAAGAACAACTCAATCCTTTCAGTACTTATGAGCTGCTGAAGTTAAGATTTTTTTAATAGAAGTAATTTACAAATCTGTTTTAACTTTCTGGAGCCAGTTGATATATAAAAAAAAGTTTTTTCCAGGATAACCCCTTTAATTTCCCTTCAGCGCCCCCGCTTGGGGAACTAAGAGTTACACAGTGCCTGTTCAAATCAATGATATATATAAAAAAAGTTTTTTTCCCTGGATAACCCCTTTAAGAACTGTCCAGAGTAGGAGAAAATCCCCATAGCAAACATATGCTGCTCTGGACAGTTCCTAAAATGGACAGAGATGTCAGCAGAGAGCACTGTGCTCGTGATGTCAGCAGAGAGCTCTGTGTTCCGAAAAGAAAATAATTTCCTCTGTAGTATTCAGCAGCTAATAAGTACTGGAAGGATTAAGATTTTTTAATAGAAGTAATTTACAAATCTGTTTAACTTTCTGGCACCAGTTGATTTAAAAAAAAAAAAATAATAATAATAAGTTTTCCACCAGAGTACCCCTTTAATATGGCGTGTATAAAGTAGGGAAATATTTTTATTTTGCATTATAATGTGAACGGTCCTTGTTTTGGATGGTCACAGACCTATTTACCTTTGCTCTATCCGTCTAGGGAAATTGGTCACTGAAGAGATTTAAGATGGACCGTCAAGGAGTGACGCAGGTGCTATCTAGGTTGTCTTACATATCCGCCTTGGGTATGATGACGAGAATATCGTCTCAGTTTGAAAAGACGAGAAAAGTCAGTGGCCCCCGATCCTTGCAGCCTTCTCAGTGGGGTATGCTGTGCCCTTCTGATACTCCTGAGGGAGAGGTAAGAATTAAGATTAAACATAACAAAAAACTACTGTATATGACATTGACCTGTGTAAAAAAATCAGTCATTGTTCCTGGCCTTTCCTAGAAAATCCCTTTTTATCGTTGGTCTCCAACCCGTGGCCCTCCAACTGTTTGTGAAACTACAACTCCCAGCATGCCCTGACAGCCTGCGGCTGTCAGGGCATGCTGGAAGTTGTAGTTTTGCAACAGCTTAATAGTCCCAGATCAGAGACCACTGCCTATGTGTATTCTACTATTATCAGTTCAACCATAGCAAATTTAAAGGGGTATTCCAGGAAAAACTATATACTGTATATACTCGAGTATAAGCAGAGTTTTTCAGCATGATTTTTCGTGCTGAAAACGCCCCCCTCGGCTTATACTCGAGTGAACTCTCCGCCTGTCAACCCCTTCTCAGTGGTCTTCAACCTGCAGACCTCCAGATGTTGCAAAACTACAACTCCCAGCATGCCCGGACAGCCTCCGGCTGTCCGGGCATGCTGGGAGTTGTAGTTTTGAAACCTCTGGAGGTCCGCAGGTTGAAGACCACTGCGGCCTTCGTCATCATCCAGACCCCCCTTTAGTTTTCTACTCGCCTCCCCTCGGTGGGAAGGAAGGGTGAGCTGGTCCGGGCCATCTATGCTGCAGGGACCGTCCGGTGGGGAGGGTTAGTCGTTCCGGGTTGTCCATTTTCACCAGGAGGCCCTCATCTCCGGGCCGGCTCCGGCCTAGTGATGTTGCCTTGACGACGACGCACAGGGACGTCCGTGTGCAGCAGACGTCCCTGTGCGTCGTCGTCAAGGCAACGTCACTAGTCCGGGCTCGGAGCGGAGAAGAGGGCCTCCCAGTGAAAATGGACAACCCAAAACGACTAACCCTCCCCAACGGACGGTCCTTGCAGCATAGATGGCCCGGACCAGCTCACCCTTCCTTCCCACCGAGGGGAGGGGAGTAGAAAACTGAAGGGAGGTCTGGATGATGACGAAGGCTGCAGTAGTCTTCAACCTGCTGACCTCCAGATGTTTCAAAACTACAACTCCCAGAAGGCCCAGACAGCCGATGGCTGTCCGGGCATGCTGGGAGTTTTAGTTTTGCAACATCTGGAGGTCCACAGGTTGAAGACCACTGACAGGCGGTGATGATGAAGGGGGGAGGGAGATGATGACGGGGGTGTTAATGACAGGGGTCTGGATGATGACATGTGGGGGATGATGTATTTCCCACCCTAGGCGTATAGTTGAGTCATTTTTTTTTTTTCTTCCTGGGTTTTTGGGGGGAAATTACTGGCTCCAGAAAATTAAACAGATTTGTGAATTACATCTATTAAAAAATCTTAATCCTTCCAATAATTATCAGCTGCTGAAGTTGAGTTGTTCTTTTCTGTCTGGCAACAGTGCTCTCTGCTGACATCTCTGCTTGTCTCAGGAACTGCACAGAGTAGAAGAGGTTTGCTATGGGGATTTGCTTCTGCTCTGGACCGCACGTAGACAGAAAAGAACAACTCAACTGCAGCAGCTCATAAGTACTGAAAGGATTAAGATTTTTTTAATAGAAGTAATTTACAAATCTGTTTAACTTTCTGGAGCCAGTTCATTTATTAAAACATTTTCTTTTCCTGGATAACCGCTTTAAGACCTGTTCTTCTTTTTTAGGCTTGTGGTTTAGTTAAAAACCTTGCACTTATGACACACATCACTACCGATATGGAGGATGGGCCTATTATTAAATTGGCCAGTAACCTTGGAGTGGAAGATGTCAGTCTGCTGTGTGGCGAAGAGCTGGCTTACTCCAACATCTTTATTGTCTTCCTCAATGGTAATTTAGATCTAACAGCGTACCTGTCATATCATAGAAAAACTATGGATATATATGTCACTCACTAGGTCATGCAGATGATTGGTTTTTTTTTTGTGTGTCTAGCTTCTGTATTTGGCTCACAGATCCCTCTGTTCTTCTGCTCACTCATTCTTATATCAACTGCTCAGAAAGGGGCGTGTGCGTGGCAAGCACTGAGCCCACCCTCACTCACCATGCATTCACTTCCTCCCTGAGTCTGCTGTGCTGGGTCTCTTTATCCAATCACTGCAGGCTGCTCTGTAACCCCCTCTTCTCTGTTTGTCTGATGCTCCTTTGTATACATAGAGTGCCTCTCTTGCTCTGAAGGACCCAGGCCTGTTTTTCATTACATACACAACTCATTGATTTGAACAGGCACTGTGTAACTCTTAGTTCCCCAAGTGGGGGCGCTGAAGGGAAATTAATCCCTTAAGGACCGCGGGTTTTTCCATTTTTGCACTTTCGTTTTTCCCTCCTCACTTTTTAAAAATCATAACCCTTTCAATTTTGCACCTAAAAATCCATATGATGGCTTATTTTTTGCGCCACCAATTCTACTTTGCAGTGACATCAGTCATTTTACCCAAAAATCTACGGCGAAACGGAAAAAAAAAATCATTGTTCGACGAAATTGAAGAAAAGCCATTTTGTAAATTTTGGGGGCTTCCGTTTCTACGTAGTACATTTTTCAGTAAAAATGACACCTCATATGTATTCTGTAGGTCCATACGGTTAAAATGATCCCCTACTTATATAGATTTGATTTTGTCGCACTTCTGAAAAAAATCATAACTACATGCAGGAAAATTTATACGTTTAAAATTGTCATCTTCTGACCCCTATAACTTTTTTTATTTTTCCACATATGGGGCAGTATGAGGGCTCATTTTTTGCGCCGTGATCTGAAGTTTTTAGTGGTATAATTTTTGTATTGATCTGACTTTTTAATCGCTTTTTATTCATTTTTTCATGATATAAAAAGCAACCAAAAATACGTTATTTTGGACTTTGGAATTTTTTTGCGCGTACGCCATTGACCGTGCGGTTTAATTAATTAAATATTTTTATAGTTTGAACATTTACGCACGCGGCGATACCACATATGTTTATATTCATTTTTATTTACATGGTGTTTTTTTTTATGGGAAAAGGGGGGTGATTTGAACTTTTATTAAGGAAAGGATTAAATCACATTTATTAACTTTTTTTTTTTTTGCAGTGTTATAGCTCCCATAGGGACCTATAACACTGCACACACTGATCTTATACCCTGTTCACTGCAAAGCCATAGCTTTGCATTGATCAGTGTTATCGGCGGTCGATTGTTCAAGCTTGAATCTCAGGCTTGTAGCAATCAATTGCCGAGGGGACACTCCAGAGGCAGGTAAGAGGACCTCCGCTCGTGTCCCAGCTGATCGGGACACCGCATTTTCACTGCGGTGGTCACGATCAGCCCCGCTGAGCAACCGGGAAGGTTTTACTTTCGGTTTAGACGCGGCATTCAACTTTGAACGCCGCGTCTAAAGGGTTAATAGCGCGCGGCACCGTGATTACTGCCGCGCGCTATAAGCCCCGAGTCCCGGCATGAGATACATGCTGGTACCGACCCGATATGATGCGGGGTCACCGCGTGACCCCGCGTTATATCGCGGGAGCCGGCCAAGGACGTAAATATACATCCTTGGTCGTTAAGGGGTTAAAGGGGTTATCCAGGAAAAAACTTTTTTTTTATATATCAACTGGCTCCAGAAAGTTAAACAGATTTGTAAATTACTTCTACTAAAAATCTTAATCCTTTTCAGTACTTATGAGCTTCTGAAGTTAAGGTTGTTCTTTTCTGTCTAAGTGCTCTCTGATGACACGTGTCTCGGGAACCTCCCAGTTTAGAAGCAAATCCCCATAGCAAACCTCTTCTAAACTGGGAATTTCCCGAGACACGTGTCATCAGAGAGCACTTAGACAGAAAAGAACAACCTTAACTTCAGAAGCTCATAAGTACTGAAAGGATTAAGATTTTTTTTTTATAGAAGTAAATTACAAATCTGTTTAACTTTCTGGAGCCAGTTGAGATATATATATATGTATAAAAAAGTTTTTCCTGGATAACCCCTTTAAACACTTACTGACAGATTTGGCTACAGATAAGCCTCATGATGCTGTGGATTAGAGATGAGCGAATTTACAGTAAATTCGATTCGTCACGAACTTCTCGGCTCGGCAGTTGATGGCTTATCCTGCATAAATGAGTTCAACTTTCAGGTGCTCCCGTGGGCTGTAAAAGGTGGATACAGTCCTAGGAGACTCTTTCCTAGGACTGTATCCACCTTTTCCAGCCCACCAGAGCACCGGAAAGCTGAACTAATTTATGCAGGATAAGTTATCAACTGCCGAGCCGAGAAGTTCGTGACGAATCGAATTAACTGTAAATTCGCTCATCTCTACTGTGGATAAAGACACAGGCACTGTATATGCTGATCAGCCATAACCTAAAAGGACAGGATCATAAGGGGCCTAAGGCTCATTGATGTGTATGAAGAGTGAAGGCTAGCCTGTCTGGTCTGATCCCACAAAAGAGCTACTGTAGAAAAGTACTGAAATAGTTCCTGCTGTCAATGATAAAAAGACGTCAGATCACACAGGACATCACAGCTTAATGTATATGGGGCTGTTTAGCCATAGACTGGTCAGAGCGTCCATGATGACCCCTGTCCACTGCAGAAAGTGTGTCCAATGGGTACCTGAGCATCAGAACTGGACTATGAAGATGTGGAAGAAGGTGGCCTGGTCTGATAAATCATTTTTTTCCATCATGTGGACAGTTCGGTGTGTGGGTCACACTTAAAGGGGTTCTCCACCCCTAGACATCTTATCCCCTATCCAAAGGATTAGGGGATAAGATGTCTGATCACGGGGGTCCCCCTGCGATCTCTACTGCGGCACCCCAGAAATCTGGTGCACGGAGCAAACGTCGCTCCGTGCCGGATGACTGGCGCTGCCGGGAGGAGGATCGAAACGTCACGGTCACACCCCCTCAATGCAAGTCTGTGGGAGTTGGCGTGTGACGGCCCATAGACTTGCATTGAGGGG
The DNA here is from genome assembly GCF_029499605.1 of Hyla sarda. Taxonomy (NCBI): domain Eukaryota; kingdom Metazoa; phylum Chordata; class Amphibia; order Anura; family Hylidae; genus Hyla; species Hyla sarda. Next base: position 399,139,131 of record NC_079192.1, on the reverse strand, counting down.
ACGTGGCCGAGACATTGCGAGCAGGGCATGACCGTAATGTCACGAGCCTCCGGAGCTTCCCCAGACTCTCTAAACGAACGCTGGGTGCAGTTAAAAGGGTACTTCGCCCGTAGGGGATTAGGGGTGGAGTTAGGGCTGGGCGGTATACTGGTTCATACCGAATACCGAAATTTTTGTGCTGCACGATATTAATTTTACCCTATACCGCAATACCTGTTTGGCCCCTCCCCCTCGATAATGAATTAATTATCAGCCCAGCGCTTCCCCGTCGGGGAACTAATCATATGTGACCCGCGAGCGCTGTTCTGCCCCTCCCCCTCAATTAATTATCAGCCCAGCGCTGCGCTGTCCCCATCGGGGTAAATACTCACATATCACCCGCAAGCGCTGCCCTCCTCCTCCTGTTTGTTGCGGCTGCTGGTGCTGACACTCTATACCAGTGGTCTTCAACCTCCAGATGTTGCAAAACTACAACTCCCAGCATGCCCGGACAGCCAATGGCTGTCCGGGCATGCTGGGAGTTGTAGTTTTGCAACATCTGGAGGTCCGTAGGTTGAAAACCACTGCTCTATACTGTATCCCTATGCCCGGCTTCTTACATGACAGTGGGCTCAACCTATCACCGTCCGAGGCGGAACATCACTACGGCCGGTGATAGGCTGACGGCTTTCCGACGTTCCGTTCCCTAGGAAGCAGGTCCGGACCGACGGGGCAAGGTGAGTTAAAGTTTATTTTGTTTACCTTTTGCAGCCCGGGCATAGGGCATAGGGATACAGTATAGAGTGTCAGCGCCGGCGGCCGCAACATACGGGAGGACGGGGAGAGCAGCGCTTGCGGGTGACGTGAGTATTTACCCTGACGGGGACAGCGCAGCGCTGGGCTAATAATTCATTTTGGGGAGGGAGAATACCGTTATATACCGTGGAACCGCCATAAATTTCAAAAATGCCGCGATACATATATTTGGCCATACCGCCCTGCCCTAGGTGGAGTACCCCTTTTAATTACAGAAAAGATGGTACCAGGATGCACTATGGGAAGAAGACAAGCTGACCGGCGCAGTGGGATACTCGGGACGATGTTCTGCTGGAAGCCTTGGGTCCTGGCATCATGTGGGTGGTCAGGTGCATGTGTGTCACTTACCTGGTGATAAGAAAACTGGCAGAGACAGTACAGTGGACAATGTTCTACTGGAAACATGGGGGGAGATTTATCAAAGCCAGTGTAGAGGAAGAGTGGTGCAGTTGCCCATAGCAACCAATCAGATCGCTTCTTTCATTTTTCAAAGACCTTGTTAAACATGAAAGAAGCGATCTGATTGGTTGCTTTGGCAACTGCACCACTCTTCCTCTACACTGGTTTTGATGAATCTCCCCCATGGAGTCCTGGCATCATGTGGATTTACCGTGACATGTACCTCCTACCTAAACCTTGCACATACCAAGTCCCCACTTCATGTCAGCGGGTTCCCCTAATATCAGCGATTTCTTTTAGCAGAATAATGTCCCCGGCCGCACTGCAGACATTGTGTAGGACTGAGGAACATTGCAAAGAGATCAAGGGGCTGACTTGGCTTAAAGGGGTGCTCCGGTGAAAACCTTTTTTATTTTAAAGCAACTGGTGGCAGAAAGTTAAACATATTTGTAAATGACTGCTATTAAAAAATCTTAATCCTTCCAGTACTTATTAGCTGCTGAATGCTACAGAGGAAATTCCTTTCTTTTTGGAACACTGATGACATCACGAGCACAGTGCTCTCTGCTGACATCTCTGTCCATTTTAGCAACCATGCATAGCAGATGTATGCTAAGGGCAGTATGGTGGCTCAGTGGTTAGCACTGCTGCCTTACAGTGCTGGGGACTTGGGTTCAAATACCACTAAGGACAACAATAAATAAAGCGTTATTATTATTATTATTATAATAACGTCAGCAGAGAGAACTGTGCTCGTGATGTCATCAGAGAGCATTCCAAAAAGAAAAGAATTTCCTCTGTAGTATTCAGCAGCTAATAAGTACAGGAAGGATTAAGATTTTTTAATAGAAGTCATTTACAAATATTTTTAACTTTCTGCCACCTGTTGATTTAAAAGAAAAAAGGTTTTCACCGGAGTACCCCATTAAAAATCCCAATCCAATTGGAAACACTAGTCTGATCCATGGAGGCTGCACCTCCCAATTTACAGGATCTGCTGCTGACATCTTGGTGCCAGATACCAGAAAGCACCTTCGGAGGCGCCGCCTAGGCCTTGCTGGGTCAGAGCTGTTGTGTTGGCATAAGGGGTGCACAGTGTTAGGCAGGTGGTTTTAATGTTATGGCTGATCAGTGTGCGGACTTGTAACCACCCATGGGGACAGTGATTCACCCGTTGCACAATCCCATTCATTAGTATAGAGAACTCCTATGAGGCGCCTTGTATGAGGGGAGGCTGATTAATAAGATCTGCTCTAGGGATTACATTTATTTCTGTATTATACTATAAACCCTTCATTAGGACTTTTGGTCTTTATAAATGTTCATTGTCTCAAATACAGCAGCCCAGCTGGATGTCCAGAACACCAGTCCCTGATACACAGGCTGGAGTGAATGGACCTTGTACCCAATTATTTCTTTAGACTCTGTTTTGTAAGATTTTTCTTGATATTGGAATAAAACTATATAAAAATTATAATTAAAAAAAACAAAACATAATAATAAAAAAATATAAATAAATATATACCGTATTTTTCGCAGTATAAGACGCACAAAACTGGGGGGGGGGGGGGAGAGTTGGTGCGTCTTATACGGCGAATACACACCTATCGCGGCGGTCCCTGCGGCCAGGGACCCGCGGCTAATACAGGACATCACCGATCGCGGTGATGGCCTGTATTAACCCTTCAGGCGTGGCGATCAAAGCTGACCGCCGCGTCTGAAGCGAAAGTGACACTAGCCCGGCTGCTCAGTCGGGCTGTTCGGGACCACCGCGGTGAAATCGCGGCGTCCCGAACAGCTTACAGGACACCGGGAGGGACCTTACCTGCCTCCTCGGTGTCTACTCCGTGCCGGTATCCCCTGCATGGCCGGCACTCTCCTTCAACGTCATCACGTCGTCGCGCACGCCGTCCCGTCATCCCGGGAAAGAAGACGTCCGAAGCTACGGGGACGCCGCGACATCCAGGGCAGCGGTGACGGTTCGGAGCAGTGGGGACACGTGAGTATTACCTCCTATACCAGTGTTCTTCAACCTGCGGACCTCCAGATGTTGCAAAACTACAACTCCCAGCATGCCCGGACAGCCAACGGCTGTCCGGGCATGCTAGGAGTTGTAGTTTTGCAACATCTGGAGGTCCGCAGGTTGAAAATCACTGTTGGGTTCAGAATCTTTTTTTTCTAGATTTTGCTCCTTTAAAATTGGGTGCGTCTTAAATGCCAGTGCGTCCTATAGGGCGAAAAATACGGTATATACATACACATATATATATATATATATATATATATATATATATATATATATACACACATACACACACACACACACACACACTTCTCTAGGACTTATAACATTTATAATCAGTCCCAAGACTATTCTACCTATGTTTGATTGGTGGGACCCAACCCCTAAGGTCAATACAATGAAGGGGCTGCAGTGAATATGTCATGGGCTGCAGTTATAGACACTACAGATATGCCCATGTAACATTTTAGATTTTTCTGATACAGTGCTCCAAATCTGCTGCATATACACATAGTTAAATGATAAAATTCTGTCTGATTGCAGCCACCACTAGAGGGAGCTCAGGTGATTTCTGCATACTGCTAGGCTCACATCTGCATTACAAGCTCCTTTCCGGACCGACATCGCAGCATCGAATTTAAAAGTGTTGTCCAGAAGATAAAAAGTGATTTCTTCCGAAAACGGCACCACAACTGTTCTCAGGTTGTGTGCGGTATTACAACTTTACTTCATTCACTTCACTGGAACTGAGCAATACCACACACATCCTGAGGACAAGAGTGATGCTGTATTTTAATGAAATCAGCTTTGTTTTTCCTATTCTGAATAACCCATACAGCCAGTGGCTGTCCAGGCATGCTGGGAGTTGTAGTTTTGCAACAGCTAGAGGACCATTGGTTATGAAACATACAAGCGGATTTATTTGCGGGTTTTTTCCACTGCGTGTATGTAAGGGGGCGGTCTCTCTGCGGCTTTCAACAGCAGATTTTCGGCTGTGGAATTTCCACTGCAGAAAATTCGACGCATATCATATTGACGCATATAATAATGGGGCTTGTGGCGGATTTTCTGCATCGGATAAAAAAAATCTGGAAAAAAACGCAGAAAGCCTATCCCCTTTCAAACACGCAGCGGGAAACCCACAAATAAATCCGCTGGTGTGAACCAGCCCTAAGGGTATGTTCACATGTGCATATTTTCTGCTGCAGATTTTGCTACCTATTGAAGTTAATGGGCAAGAAAATCTGCGGCAAAAATGCGCACGTGTGAATGCGGCCTAAGGGTGTATGCACACGTAGAGTATCCTGCGCAGGATTTAAAGCTGCAGATTTTATGCTGGAGATTTCAGTGTTAACTAAATAAGTGAACACAGGATGAAATCTGGAGCTTCAAATCCTGCCCATCAAATGTATGCAGGATATTGTACATGTAAATAGACCCTAAATGTATAAACTGTATACTGGATGCTCCTGAGCTCCCCTAGTGGTGGCTACTGACAACCAAAATGTTATTGTTTTTTAGTTATTTATCTTTAACTCATAACAACAAACCTTATTAGTTCTCTATGCGTCTTATATTCCTGGTTTTGACAGATTCTGTAATGTACTTCTGCTGTGTGCTAGAACCAAGGCAGATCTTTTATTGGGTAGTGGAAATAAAGAATTTCTCTTTATTAATATTTTATCTATGTGTCTGATCTCAGATTGGGTTTCCCTTGTTTCTCTCCTCTTTGGAGAACTGCAGGTGTTCACTGAAAGCAATGCCTTCCTATTGATTGATTTATATTATTAGCATTGTGCAATTCTGCTGAGGAAATGGGCTACTTTTGCGGAAATAGGTCCTATTCCCTTAAACATAAAGCAAATTGGGATGAAATGGTGATCTAGTCATGTGTAGGCAATGTAGATAAACATAAATAGATATGTTACATCCCATCTACTTTATCTATTGTAGAACTGTAATGTACAGTATTGTGTTCTGCTCTCCTATCTATCTCATATATATCTATCACATATCTATCTCTAGCTATCTATCTATATCTCATATCTATCTATATAGCAACAGGAGAATACAGCAGCACACTGCTAGCGCAAAGATATAGATAAAACATGAGTATATAGATACAACATGAGAAGCTATTCAGCTATGGTGCAGTAATGAAATAGTGAGATACTTAGCTTGCAATTTGGCGGCCAAATAGCTTGAACTGTCCCACCACGGTAAGGTGATCTCATTGGGACGGACCCTACACTATGAATATGCCTCTGTGTGAATAGATCAGCAGGCATTGCAAGATCTGGAACATCCAAATCACCTTATATACACCTGATAGAGGTGGGTGGGGTGCAAGAACCAACATGGAGGTAGCCACTCCCCCATATGTGTAATACAAACAAGAAATAAGTTGGCCAGCACTATTGATTCCAAACTATTATACGGACCTGGCTTACAGGTGCAGACTGCTGGGCTAAATATACAGCAACAGGAGAATACAGCAGCACACTGCTAGCACAAAGATATAGATAAAACATGAGTATATGGATACAACATGAGAAGCTATTCAGCTATGGTGCAGTAGCAGTAGTACATTTGGAGAAGAAGGGGAACAGAATTTAATGAAAACAACCTCTGTCCAACTGTTAAGCATGGGGGTGGATCAATCATGCTTTGGGGTTGTATTGCAGCCAGTGGCACAGGGAACATCTCACGAGTAGAAGGAAAAATGTATTCAATAAATTGTCAGCAAATTTTGGATGCTAGCTTGATGCCATCTGTGCAAAAAGCTGAAGTTAAAGAGAGGATGGCTTCTACAAATGGATAATGATCCTAAACACACCTCAAAATCCACGGGGGATTACATCAAGAGGCGTAAACTGAAGGTTTTGCCATGGCCTTCACAATTTCCAGACTTCAACATAATTGAAAATCTATGAATAGACCTTAAAAGAGCAGTGCATGACGGACAGCCCAGAAATCTCAAAGAACTGGAAGACTTTTGTAAGTAAGAATGGGCAAAGATACCTCAAATAGGAATTGAAATACTCTTGGCTGACTACAAAAAGCGTTTACAAGCTGTGATACTTGCCAAAGGGGGCAGTACAAGATATTAACTCTGCAGGGTGCCCAAACTTTTGCAGACGCCATTTTTTTGTTTTCTGTTATTTTGAAAGTGTAAATGATGGAAATAAAATCTAACTTTTGTTGACATATTATAAGAATGTCTAATCTGTAATTTGATGCCTTTTGGAGATTTTTCCATCTTTCCTTGGCTTCTTTATGCACATTAATACAAATTTTTTCCTGGGGTGCCCAAACTTTTGATCCCCACTGTATCTCATATACATTCAGCTCATATTATAGTTTCCGATCTGTCTTTTCCATATATGTCTTTTATCTCTCACTGTCATTTCTCTCTCATATTTATTCAGATATGTTTATAGTTATTTATCGGTCTTGTATCTCGCGCTCTCTCTCTCTCTCTCTCTCCCTCTCCCCCCCCCCCCCTCTCTCTCCCCCCCCCCCTCTCTCTCTCCCCCCCCCCTCTCTCTCTTCCCCCCCTCTCTCTCCCCCCCCTCTCTCTCTCCCCTGCCCCTCTCTCGTTATTATGCATATCTCTTTACCATTATCTTTTGTCTCTCTTATGTATTCATATATGTCTCATCTATCATCACCTACATATCTGTATTATATAAAATGATGATTCATTCACCTATTCATTCAGGTAATATTCTTGGGGTTATTCGAGACCACCAGAAGTTGGTGAACACTTTCCGATTGATGAGGCGAGCGGGTTACATCAATGAATTTGTCTCCATCTCCACCAACCTGTCGGACAGATGTGTGTACATCTCCTCGGATGGGGGGCGGCTCTGCAGGTAATTTATAATGAGGATTAAATAATGGCTCCTGGATAATACAATGACTGTAAGTAGAGAGCGCTGCACATTGCTTGTTACAATTGTATGTGCTTGACTGACTCGCAAGTGCCTAGGGGCCGCTGCTCCTTTCTGCCTCTGCGGCTTCTTCTAAGGACTCTGACTTGCATGTCATCCATTGTGTTGTGTCTTCACTTGGAGGAGAGGCTGGAAGGGTCTCCACACCTCCGCTCATAGACCTCATTTAATAGACAGTGTTACAGCAGTGTCTTTAAAGAGTACGTCTCATGATCTTGTAAAATGTTATAATCCTCCCAATTCACTGCCCCATCATGATAAACCACCCCCCGCCTTTATTTTTATTATTTTTTAGTTTTCTACCTTGAAATTGCTGTATTTTCTGCTCAGTCTCAGTCAAATTCACAGACTGGGAAGGGGCGTTCCCCAGCAAGTGTGACTTCATCTGAAGCCATACAGGGGAGAACTTCCTCCCTCACTCTGCTACACACAGCCCAGAGCAGTTCAGTGTGAGATGAGCTATGATTGGCTAAGGCTGCACACACCCCCTCAGCATTTCCTGAGTTTGGACTTTTGCCAGGCCAGCAGGAGTCCAAAGTCTGTGCAAGAGATGAGGGGAAATGTGCTCTGGACAAGTAGGGAGACACCTAGTGGCAGCTGTTATAAACACAAATAAAACATAGAACACTTCATTTTTATTTTATTTTTTTAAATAAAGTACATTAGAAAGATTTTTTACTTACCATAAAGGAGTGCAATAGCAAAAAAAATTGTTTTCATGAGAGTGTCCATTGAAGTAAATTCTATTTGTGTAATAGAGCTTTAGCTGTAGAATATTACTACATAGAAGATGGTGTATACCAGGGGTCCTCAAACTACAGCCCGTGGGCCACATGCGGTCCGCCGAGGACATTTATCCGGCCCGCCGGGTGTTTTTACTGCTGCTGCCGAAGGACGTCCCTGTGTCCTGAAAGATGATTTCGGGACACAGGGCTGCCTCTGTTAACTCTCTGCGGCCCCGCTTTTACTTTAAAAACGCAAGGACCGCCAGGAGGTAGCGCATGCAGGGATGTCACTGACCTCCTGTGCGTGCGCCCATAGCAACGGAGCGCAGAGGAGCGGAGCAGCGAGCAGGACGTGCACTGGCCAGCTTGGTAAGTGTTACCAGCGGCACCTCAGCTTCGGTTCTCCGACCACTGCTCCTCCGATCCCGGGACCTACTGCTATGGCCGTAGCGGAGGAGCGGTGGTCGGAGCACTGAAGTGGGGCATGAAAACACAGGCATACAGCCTCCAGCCATACACTGTATGGCTGGAGGCTGTATGTCTGTCGGGGAACTATACTGCCAACCTAATGTGGGGAAACTGCAACCTAATGTGGGGGGAACTATACTGCCAACCTAATGTGGGGGAACTATACTGTCAACCTAATGTGGGGGGAACTATACTGCCAACCTAATGTGGGGGGAACTACAACCTAATGTAAGGAAACTATACTGCCTACCTAATGTGGGGGAACTATACTGCCAACCTAATGTGGGGGGGGAACTATACTGCCAACCTAATGTGGGGGGAACTACAACCTAATGTAAGGAAACTATACTGCCTACCTAATGTGGGGGAACTATGCTGCCTACCTAATGTGGGGGAACTATGCTGCCTACCTAATGTGGGGGGAACTATGCTGCCTACCTAATGTGGGGGATCTATACTGCCAACCTAATGTGGGGGAACAATGCTGCCTATCTAATGTGGGGGGAACTGTGCTGCATACTTAAAGGGGTAGTCCACTAATAAGATGTGTGCATAGGAATTTGTTCATAGTTGTTTCTTTTTAACTATAGTCCGGCCCTCCAATGGTCTGAGGGACATTGAACTGTCCCCCTGTTTAAAAAGTTTGAGGACCCCTGGTGTATACAGTACCATATGGTGTATAAACATAGTGTTCATCTGCCTCTGAGGCTACAGGTCACTGTTGGTTAAATTAACTTTTATATTTTTTGATAATTGCATGATCATATAACTCTGTTCCCTCTAAACTGTATGGCTGAGCCCTTTCCTAATGATTGGGCAGAGCGCTCCTGAATTGATCTGCCTGATCTTAAAGAGAATTGTGTGGTCGTACAGTTACAGCCGCACATTCCTTTTGATCCCCCTCCCTGTAGTCATCTCTATAATCAACGGAAGGGGAGTACAAGAAGCTGAACTTTAGAGTGTTCAGCTTCCTGTTATAACCTTAGCCTTTAGAGTAGTTTTCCAAACAGTGTGCCTCCAGCTTTTGCAAACTACAACTCCCAGTATGCCTGGACAGCCTTTGGCTGTCCAGGCATGCTGGGAGTTGTAGTTTTGCAACAGCTGGAGCACACGGTTTGGGAAAGCACTGCAATATAGCCTGGATAAGTGAGTAACCACTTGATCCTAGGTAGATAGCCCTAACCCTTCCTCTACCTATCACCAGGGATCCTATCTGACTACCCTAGACCGCCAGGGCTCCTTACATTAACCACTTTGCTGCCCTAGACCACCAAGGTCCCTTGTATTCACCCCTTTTTCTACCCTAGATTGCCAGGGATGCTGACACATCTTCCCTACCCTAGACCACCTGGCATATGGTTATTGACCCTTTCACTGCCTCAGACAACCAGGGATTACAGGAGTTTTTCATAAACTTTTGCATTGACTGTCTGCTTTCAGGATAGGCTATCAATATCTAATCTGTGGGGGTCCAACACCCGACTCCTCCGGTCAGCTGTTTGCCAGAGCCGGAACACCCGCAATATATAGTGAAGGGAGCGGGAAGCAGACCGCTCCGTACATTGTGTAGTGGCTAAGCTATGCTCCTATTTCAATGCACTAAGTGGGAGCTGTGCTGCAGTAACCCAGTGCAGCCACTACACAATGTACGGCGCTGTCTCCTTTCTGCTTGGTTTGCGGTAGAAAAAACGCTGATAGGTGGAGGTGACCGATGTCCAATCCCCATTGACACATTTAAAAAAACACCTTTAAAGGGGTACTCCAGTAGAAAACCTTTTTTTATTTAAATCAACTGGTGCCAGAAAGTAAACAGATTTTTAAATTACTTCTATTAAAAAATCTTTACCTTTCCAATACTTTTTTAGCAGCTGTATGCTACAGAGGAAATTATTTTCATTTTCAATTTGTTTTTTGTCTTGTCCACAGTGCTGTCTGCTGACACCTCTGTCCATGTCAGAAACATAAGTTTGCAATTGGGATTTTCTCCTGCTCTGGACAATTCCTGATACGGGCATCAGGTGTCAGCAAAGAGCACTGTGGACAAGACAAAATAGAAAAGAAAAAAGAATTTCCTCTGTAGCATACAGCTGCTAAAAAGTACTGGAAAGATAAATATTATTTAATAGAAGTCATTTACAAATCTGTTTAACTTTCTGGCACCAGTTGATTTAAAAAAAAAAAAAAAAGTTTTCCCCCGGAGTACCCCTTTAATTTCACTGCCCTAGACCACCCCTATAGATAAAATTCTCCTCCAATTAACAGCAAGGTAAGATCAAGCGCTGAGACCAAGATAAAATTCAGGGTTTTAATTGCCCACAATGCAACGTGTTTCGCGGGAGTTCCGTTTCTTCAGGATGCCTGAAGAAGCGGAACTCCCCCGAAACGCGCTGCATTGTTGGTAACTAAACACCCTGAATTTTATCTTGGACTCCGCTCTTGATTTTACCTTGCTGTTAATTGAGGAGAATTTTATCTATTGTGGATTATGTAAGCTTGGAGTGGCTGCAGAGACCTCTGGTTTCATCACCTTTCACCACGTTTATCATTGCTGTACTTGGGTCGAGTACAACTACATCTGGTAAGCACAGTTCACATTGTGCGGTTGTGTCTTCCACCTGATAATACACCACAGAGCGCATCCTTTTGTTTTTTTGTCTTTCTAGACCACCTGGCATGCAGACGATTAAAGGTCTGCTTGTAATGGTAATCTCTCAAATTAAAGAGGTCTCCCCACCATAGACATTTATGGGGTTGGCCACGGCATCAAGACTGAATGGTGATGTGGCCTCGTGTGTGTTGCACTTTTTATTCATCTTTATAGGAGTTGCAGAAACAGTGCGGCCGCCCCTCATTGGACTTTTTTGGGAGTTTTTCAGTAGGTGGGGGGTCCCAGATTTTCTGTAATACAGTGATCCCTCAACTTACAATGGCCTCAAC